>NC_069505.1:252686885-252839385 GCF_027579735.1 Bombina bombina
CACAAGTGCGGCACAATCTCACTACTTTTGCTAGTTATCAAAAAACTAGCAGGTACGCTCGGCACTTTTACGGCCCAGCGTACCTGGTTTTCAAAGCGCCAGCCTGGAGGCGGCGGATCCCATAGGAATCAATGGGAGTCTGACCATAGCGAAAGTACAAGTTCGCTACTGCCAGACATCCCATTCATTCCTATGGGAGCTGTCTACACCTAACACCCTAACATGTACCCCGAGTCTAAACACCGCTAATCTGACCCCCCCATACACCGCCGCAACTACATAAAGTTATTACCCCCTAAACCGCCGCTCCCGGAGCCCACCGCAAATATAATAAATGTATTAACCCCTAAACCGCCGCTCCCTGAACCCGCCGCAACCTATATTAAATGTATTAACCCCTATCCTGCCCCCCTACACCGTCGCCACCTATAATAAATTTATTAACCCCTATCCTGCCCCCCACTACGCCACCGCCACTGTAATAAAATGATTAACCCCTAAACCTAAGTCTAACACTAACCCTAACGCCCCCCTAACTTAAATATTAATTAAATAAATCTAAATAAATTAACTCTTATTAACTAAATGAATCCTATTTAAAACTAAATACTTACCTTTAAAATAAACCCTAATATAGCTACAATATAAATAATAATTATATTGTAGCTATCTTAGGATTTATTTTTATTTTACAGGTAACTTTGTATTTATTTTAGCTAGTTAGAATAGTTATTAAATAGTTATTAACTATTTAATAACTACCTAGCTAAAATAATTACAAAATTACCTGTAAAATAAATCCTAACCTAAGTTACAATTAAACCTAATACTACACTATCATTAAATTAACTAAATAAACTACCTACAAATAACTACAATTAAATACAATTACATAAACTAACTAAAGTACAAAAAATAAAAAAAGCTAAGTTACAAAAAATAAAAAATTAAGTTACAAACATGTTAAAAATATTACAACAATTTTAAGCTACTTACACCTAATCTAAGCCCCCTAATAAAATAACAAACCCCCCCAAAATAAAAAAAATCCCTACCCTATTCTAAATTAAATAAATTTCAAAGCTCTTTTACCTTACCAGCCCTTAAAAGGGCCATTTGTGGGGGCATGCCCCAAAAAGTTCAGCTCTTTTGCCTGTAAAAGAAAAATTCAACCCCCCCCAACATTAAAACCCACCACCCACATACCCCTAATCTAACCCAAACCCCCCTTACAAAAACCTAACACTAATCCCCTGAAGATCATCCTACCTTGAGTCGTCTTCACTCAGCCGAGCCACCGATGGAACTGAAGAGGACATCCGGAGCGGAAGAAGTTAATCCTCCAAGCGGCGCTGAAGAAATCTTCCATCCGATGAAGTCATCATCCAGGCGGCGCTGAAGAAGTCTTCGATCCGGCCGATGTCATCTTCAAAGAGGCGCTGAAGAGGTCTTCTATCCGGGCGAAGTCATCTTCCAAGCCGGGTCTTGAATCTTCCTTCCGCCGACGCGGAACCACCTTCTTCACCGACGGACTACGACGAATGACGGCTCCTTTAAGGGACGTCATCCAAGATGGCGTCCCCTCAATTCCGATTGGCTGATAGGATTCTATCAGCCAATCGGAATTAAGGTAGGAAAAATCTGATTGGCTGATTGGATCAGCCAATCGGATTGAACTTGAATCTGATTGGCTGATTCCATCAGCCAATCAGATTTTCCTACCTTAATTCCGATTGGCTGATAGAATCCTATCAGCCAATCGGAATTGAGGGGACGCCATCTTGGATGACGTCCCTTAAAGGAGCCGTCATTCGTCGTAGTCCGTCGGTGAAGAAGGTGGTTCCGCGTCGGCGGAAGGAAGATTCAAGACCCGGCTTGGAAGATGACTTCGCCCGGATAGAAGACCTCTTCAGCGCCTCTTTGAAGATGACATCGGCCGGATCGAAGACTTCTTCAGCGCCGCATGGATGATGACTTCATCGGATGGAAGATTTCTTCAGCGCCGCTTGGAGGATTAACTTCTTCCGCTCCGGATGTCCTCTTCAGTTCTATCGGTGGCTCGGCTGAGTGAAGACGACTCAAGGTAGGATGATCTTCAGGGGATTAGTGTTAGGTTTTTGTAAGGGGGGTTTGGGTTAGATTAGGGGTATGTGGGTGGTGGGTTTTAATGTTGGGGGGGGTTGTATTTTTCTTTTACAGGCAAAAGAGCTGAACTTTTTGGGGCATGCCCCCACAAATGGCCCTTTTAAGGGCTGGTAAGGTAAAAGAGCTTTGAAATTTATTTAATTTAGAATAGGGTAGGGATTTTTTTTATTTTGGGGGGGTTTGTTATTTTATTAGGGGGCTTAGATTAGGTGTAAGTAGCTTAAAATTGTTGTAATATTTTTAACATGTTTGTAACTTAATTTTTTATTTTTTGTAACTTAGCTTTTTTTATTTTTTGTACTTTAGTTAGTTTATGTAATTGTATTTAATTGTAGTTATTTGTAGGTAGTTTATTTAATTAATTTAATGATAGTGTAGTATTAGGTTTAATTGTAACTTAGGTTAGGATTTATTTTACAGGTAATTTTGTATTTCTTTTAGCTAGGTAGTTATTAAATAGTTAATAACTATTTAATAACTATTCTAACTAGCTAAAATAAATACAAAGATACCTGTAAAATAAATATAAATCCTAAGATAGCTATAATATAATTATTAATTACATTGTAGCTATCTTAGGGTTTATTTTACAGGTAAGTATTTATTTTTAAATAGGAATAATTTATTAAAGTATAGTGTAGTGTTAGGTGTAATTGTAACTTAGGTTAGGATTTATTTCACAGGTACATTTCTCTTTATTTTAGCTAGGTAAGCTATTAAATAGTTAATAACTATTTAATAGCTATTGTACCTGGTTAAAATAAATTGAAAGTTACCTGTAAAATAAATATAAATCCTAAGATAGCTACAATATAATTATTATTTATATTGTAGCTATATTAGGGTTTATTTTAAAGGTAAGTATTTAGTTTTAAATAGGATTCATTTAGTTAATAAGAGTTAATTTATTTAGATTTATTTAATTAATATTTAAGTTAGGGGGGCCTTAGGGTTAGGGTTAGACTTAGGTTTAGGGGTTAATCATTTTATTACAGTGGCGGCGGCGTAGTGGGGGGCAGGATAGGGGTTAATAAATTTATTATAGGTGGCGACGGTGTAGGGGGGGCAGATTAGGGGTTACTAGGTATAATGTAGGTGGCAGTGGTGTCCGGGAGCGGCGGTTTAGGGGTTAATACATTTATAAGAGTTGCGGCGGGGTCTAGGAGCGGCGGTTTAGGGGTTAATACATTTATAAGAGTTGCGGCAGGGTCTAGGAGCGGCGGTTTAGGGGTTAATACATTTATAAGAGTTGCGGCAGGGTCTAGGAGCGGCGGTTTAGGGGTTAATACATTTATAAGAGTTGCGGCAGGGTCTAGGAGCGGCGGTTTAGGGGTTAGTAACTTTATTTAGTTGCGGGGGGCTCCGGGGGCGCCGGTATAGGGATAGAACAGTGTAGTTTAGTGTGAGTGCTTAGTGACAGGCTAGCAATAAAGCTGGGAAAAAGCCGAAGGGCAGCGAGATCGGATGAGTGATAACTCTCACAGTCCGCTGCTCATCGCCCCGCGGCTTTTTGACATCTTTATTTGATAACTTAGGCGTATTTTTTTCAGGTCCGCGGCGGCGAAGGTAGGCGAGCTTAGGCGGACGTATTGGGCCGGCGAAGCCAGAAAAGTAGACGGCTTGATAACTAGCCCCCTAAAAGTGAATTGGAAGGTAGCTTATAATTCTATGCTCTATCTGAATCATGAAAGTTTAATTTTCATATGTTGGGGACGATTTATCAAGTGTTGAGCGGACATGATCAGCATACCCTGTCGGCATTTATCATTGCACAAGCATTTCATGTGAAATACTTGTGCAATGCTTCCCCTTGCCCATTCGCGGCCAATTAGCCGCTAGCAGGGGGTGTCAATCATCCTGATGAGTTAAGGAGCAGCGGTATTAAGACTGTTGCTTCTTAAAGGGACAGTCTAGTCCAAAACAAACTTTCATCATTCAGATAGGGCATGTAATTTTAAACAAATTACATCTATCACCAATTTTGCTTTGTTCTCTTGGTATTCTTAGTTGAAAGTTAAACCTAGGAGGTTCATATGTTAATTTCTAAGCCCTTGAAATTCGCCTTTCATCTCACGGCATTTTGACATTCTTTTATTACTAGAGGGTGTTAGTTCATGTGTTTCATATATATAACACTGTGCTCATGCACGTGGAGTTCCTAGGAGCCAGCACTGATTGGCTAAAATGCAAGTCTGAAAAACACTGAGATAAGGGGGCAGTCTGCAGAGGCTTAGATACAAGGTAATCACAGAGGTAAAAAGTATATTAATATAACTGAGATAAGGGGGCAGTCTGCAGAGGCTTAGGTACAAGATAATCACAGGGGTAAAAAGTATATTAATATAACTGAGATGAGGAGCAGTCTGCAGAGGCTTAGATACAAGGTAATCAAAGAGGTAAAAAGTATATTAATATAACTGAGAATAGGGGCAGTCTGCAGAGGCTTAGATACATGGTAATCACAGAGGTAAAAAGTATATTAATATAAACGTGTCGGTTATGCAAAACTGGTAAATGGTTAATAAAAGGGATTATCTATCTTTTAAAACAAATATATATATATATATATATATATATATATATATATATATAAATATTCTGGCGTAGACTGTCCCATTAACTTTTGTTTCAGGCAAACCTGAAGGCTCCCGCGGAAACTACTGCATTCGCAGCATGATAATTCGCATCCGTCGTCTCTAACTGAATTTTTTGTTGCTCTCAGGTGGTTGATTTGGACTCGGAATATTATTTAGTTCTTACCAAATTTACCAAAGGTCGAGTGGACATGATTCGCTGTCACTCGACCTCGCTAAATGCTGACAGCATACGCATGGTGAAATGCTTGTACAATGCTGCCCCTGCCCACTCGCGGTTCTTAACTTCTGTTTCTGGCGGACCAGAAACAATGGGACGTCAATGCAGCTTAATAAATTGACCCCTATTTCTGAACTCAAACAAGTAGTACATTTCTTTCTGACAAATTTCAAAGTTATGTCTATTTCCACCCCCCCGTATCATGTGACAGCCATCAGCCAATCACAAATGCATATAAATATATTCTGTGTATTCCTGCACATGCTCAGTAGGAGCTGGTGACTCAAAAAGTGTAAATATAAAAAGACTGTGCACATTTTGTTAATTTAAGCAAATTGGAGCGTTGTTTAAAATTGCTGCTCTATTCTGAATCATGAAAGTTTCATTTTGACTTGAGTGTCCTTTTAAATTGTTCCTAATCTACTGTTTCTCTTTTGAAAGCCCTGATACAGATAAAAGGTACGCAGTAAAAGCAAGCAGTGATAATGCGGATGGCAGTAACATTCAGATGAAATGATAGATGGTGCAGTGAAAGCCATATAATGGGACTACGACAGCTTATGATTAGCAGACGATGATTACTTAATAGGCCGGGACTTGTCATTGTTGATATTAGTTGACACTGACAGTAAACCTGACATAAGCTTCACAGTATAAAAACACAGTTGAAATAACATAGATTGTTAAGCACTGGCAACCTGAGCTTTTGTGTTTTCAGATGCTCCAGGGCACACAAGCAATTGGTAAAGTAACATAAATAATTCTAGTGCATACAGCAGTCAAACTGGCATGGAAATATCTCAAAATACAAGTCAAATATCTCATTGTTGTTGAAAAAGAAAAACAAATACCCTCATCAATGTGAACTTCATTTTTTTTTTCCTGTTTATATTTTTTTTTAATATTTGACCTAGTTTTTAATTGATTAAATATCATGTGACCACTCAGGTGCTTTAAGAGATTCCAGTGCATTTGAATGAGCAATCTGTTTCATTTAGAACATTATATAGAGTTATAAGAGGTAATCTAGGTAAACACAAGACAAAGACACAACACCCAATAGATTACTGTGGAGCTCTATAGAAAACCCTAATTACTGCATCGTTAAGCTTAGAGTTTTAAAACGCGTTCTGGTGAGCAAATGAGCATCATAATGCTTCAAAGTATGTTTAGCGCATCCCTATGCAAGTGCCAGGGCTCTCTAGGCGGAGATAGATACTAAAGTCCAAGCAAGATTAAAACGTATCTGAATGAAGGTTTTTAGTTAACCATTAGTATCAGTTCCTTAAATGTCTGCATTGAATTAAAAATTAAATTCGAAACACTATGGGGTAGATTTATTAAGCAGCGGATGCTGCTCTATACCTGCAATGTTTCTGACTCGCCGGAAACTTAAGTTAAGAAGCAGCGGAATGTGCAGCGGACAGCATTGCACAAGCATTTCACAAGAAATGCTTGTGCAATGTCAAATGCCCACAGTGTATGCTGTCTGCATTTAGTGATGTCGGGTGGACATGATTCGCTAAATTGGCCCTTTTGTCTCTTTTATGGAGAAAGAGAGAGAAAGTGAAAGAGAGAGTGAGAGATTGAGAGTGAGAGTGAGAGACTTTAACTTTCAAAATAATTTATTTTACATCATCTTACACATTACATAAAAACATTTTTTTTTTCTTTTTTTAATTTTCAATATCCCAAATTACATTTTCTATGCTCCACTTATCTATCCTTCTATCTATTGGGTTCTTGTAAAGCATGGCTATTCACCTGTAAGGGTCTCAAGGCACTGAGGGTTGCAGTTCAGTCGAAGAGCCAGGTCTTGAGGTCCTTTCTGAACTTAGTTAGGGAGGTAGCTTGTCTGAGGTGCAGCGGGAGGGTGTTCTAAGTCTTGGCTGCCAGGTGAGAGAAGGATCTGCCTCCCGCTGTGGTTTTCCTGATGCAGGGTATGACTGCGAGAGCTTGGTCGACTGATCGAAGTTGTCTGCCAGGGTTTAGCAGGTAATGCGGTGGTTCAAGTATTCAGGACCGATGTTGTGGAAGGCCTTGAATGCATGGGTGAGAAGCTTGAATGTTATTCTTTTGTTGATAGGGAGCCAGTACAGGTCCCGTAGGTGTTTGGTGATGTGGTATTGATGAAGGATGTCGAGGATTAGTCTGGCAGAGGCGTTCTGGATGCGCTGTAGTCTCTTTTGGAGCTTGATGGTGGAGCCGGCGTAGAGTGTGTTGCCGTAGTGGGAGTCTAACTTTCTGTGTTCTGCTGGTGAAGAAGGAGGTGATCCATTCCAGGACTTTGTTGCATATGCCGGCATCGTGTTGGCGGGTGCAGAGGGTGAGACAGTGTCGAATGCTGCTGAGAGGTCTAGGAGAATGAGGGCGGCGGTCTCTCCTCGGTCGAGTAGGGCGAGGATGTTGCGCATTGATGGACTTCAATGACTTTGGCCGCAAAGGAGAGCAGAGAGATTGGGCGGTAGTTCTTTGGATCATTGGGGTCAGCCGTGAGTTTTCAGTAGGGGTTTTAATTCTGCGTGCTGCAGAGCTCGGGAGGGATGGTGTAACCCGCTTTGCTGAATATGTGATGCGGGCATGGGTCTGAAGGTGCTCCGGAGTGGATCGATCTCATGATTCTGATGGTGTCCTCTGTGGTGAGGGGGCTCCAGATGGTCCGTGGGGGGTAGGCGGTGGTGTATTTGGGTGAGGTATCAGTGGGAGTTGGTGGGTAGGCGGTGATGGGTGAGTTCTGGGGTGCAAAGCTATCATAGATGTCGATGATCTTGCGGTAGAAGTACTTTGCGAGGTTATTGCAGAGGTCCTGGGAGGGCGGGATGTCGTTGGTATCACTGTGGGGATTGGAGATTTCCTCGATGACTGTGAATAGCTCCTTGCTGTTGTGGACGTTGGCATTGATTCTATCTTGGATGGCTGTCTTCTTGGTGGTTTTGATGAGGTGGTGGTGCGTAGTGATGGCTTCTTTGTAGGCTGTTTTATTCGCAGGGGTCTTGCTGGATCTCCAAGTCCTTTCCAATTGCCTGCAAAGGCATTTGGAGTCCTGGAGGGCCAGGGTGGGTTGGCGGTTGGACGGTTTCTTGAGAGGGGCGAGGGTGTTGGCGCAGTCTGTGAGCCAGTGGTGGAGGTTGCGGGTGGAGGAGTTTGCATCTGTGGAGGTAGCTGAGGGGGGGGGACTTGTTCAGGGTGGAGTGCAGTTGGTCTTCGATTATGTTGTTCCAGTTTCTGCGGGGCGGGTGATTTAAATGATTCTAAATCATGAATCATCTTATAAAATTGATAAATAAATCTTTACTCTAGATGCTACTAATAAACTAAACACATGTAATACTTCTAAGAATAGACAACTTTGCCCGTCCTAACAAAAAGTTAGCTAAAACAATATAATGCCTTTTAACAAAATTGTATTGAATTCCAAAGATAAAAGTAATACCTGAAAAGTCAAAATGCAATTTTAAAAATAGATCACTCAACAAATGAAAGAGACCACCTAACCTAGGACAGAAAAACAACATATGATAAATAGTTTCCCTCACTGATGTACAAAAGGGGCAATATTCAGTATTTTCAGGATTAATGTGATTTAACAAATAATTAGTAGCTATTATGCCATGAATTATTCACCACTGTAGATCTCCTGAACGATTTAGAATTGGGGGTTTATATAAAGTCCTCCAAGCAGGTCTAACACTTGTTAAAATATCAAGTTGTTCCCTCCACTTTGTATCAGTAAATGTTTTGAGCTGATGAAAATAACAAATCTGTACGCACATGATATACATTAATTTCTTATTTATAATATAAAAACTTAAAATTATTCAAAGAATTAAAACAAATACGTTTTTCAGATAAATCAATATAAATCAACAGCAGGATGGTATTGAAAAAAAAACATCAGCTAAACTGTTTTCAACAAAACTCCTTTCTAATGCATATAAAGTGCTATTAGGAAGAACAGACTTTACCATTTCCACCAGCTGAGAAACAAACCTAACTGACTGAATTTGTACTTTTCTTGCCAAATCAGAAGCTGAAACCCATTTAAAACAAATAAAGTCTATTAAATTAAACCTTAGTAACTCCAGCCTTTACAAAAATGGAAACCAAACTCTTAGAACCAAAATGTTCAATGTTAAAAGATGGATAATAAAACAAAGGCTCCTCCAAAATCCAGGGAAAACTTCGATTCCTCATTCCGTAAAAGTTTTACAAATTTCCATGCATTTATAACACTGCCATAAAAAGGGGTAGCATTGATTACATCTATTTGACTCAAATATATTAGAAACAACTGCTGATCATACCTCAAAGCACATACTCTATGAAGTAGCATAAAACCAAGGTATCTCCAAGGAGCATAACCATCTTTAAACAAAGTCTCTTCAAAAACTGAAGCATAAAAGCTGCTGTTCTGCTTTTTAAATCTATTAAAGCCTGACCACCTTCACTTATTGGCAAAAACAAAACACTTTGCTTAAGCCAATGATTTGAATCCCCAAAAAAAGACAGTCATTTTTTCTGAATATTTTCTAAACGTAGAGGGGGCAGATTCAGAACATTCAATCTATGCCACATCATAGAGGCAATTACGTTATTAATAACTAAAACTCTCCCTCTATATGATAACTGTGACTGCAGCCATTTCCATTTTTGCAACCTGACCTCTATCCTGTCTAAAACTCCCTCCCAATTCAAATGCACAACTTCATCTGAGCCTAAAAAACTCTTTGAATCTTAAAACCAGATCTTTTCCACTCTAATTTTTCAGGAAGACTTGGTGGAAAATCCTCACTCCATTCCCCAAGCAAGAGAGTGTTACATTTAGGCCAGTTTATTTTTGCTCCTGAATCGATTTCATATATTTTTTGCCAATTACAGAGCACACTTACATCTTGTTTATTACACACAAACACATATACATCATCAGCATATGCAGATACCTTTATTGAAATAGGAACCTGTATATGAGGTAAACTTAAACCAATTAGATGGTTGGTTACTAACAATCTTCTTTCTGCTTAAAACAACGGCCACTACTCAATACTTATCTTACTTGACCTGTCTGCTGCTTTTGTCACCATTGACCATCCCCTTCTCCTACGGACTCTCAGCTCCCTTGGGCTCTCCAATACTGTCCTCTCCTGCACATCCACTCTTATCTCTCTAATAGGTCATTTTCTGTCTCCTTTGCTGGGGGCGATTCTTATTCATTGCCTCTGTCTGTTGGAGTACCTGTTCTGGGTCCTCTACTCTTTTCTATTTATACTTCCTCACTGGGTAATCTTATCAGTAGCTATGGCTTCAACTACCACCTCTATGCTGATGATACTCAGATCTACCTATCCACCCCTGCACTCTCTCTCCTTCTGACCTTTATCACATCAGTGTCTGCTTATCTGGCATTTCTTCTTGGATGGCCTGTCACCACCTTAAAATCAACATGTCCAAGACTGAGCTCCTTCTAATCCCCCCCTCTAATTCTACCCTGGTTTCTAACTTTTCAATCACTGTTGGTGACACCACTATCTCCACATCACACCAAGTCCGCTGCCTAGGATTTACACTTGACTCCAATTTGTCCTTCATACCCCACATCCAATTGCTCGCTTCATCCTGTCGCAACCACCTAAGCAATATCTCCAAAATTAATCTGTTTCTGAGTGCTGAAACTACTAAACAGCTAATCCACTCCCTGGTAATTTCCTGACTTGACTACTGTAATAACCTACTAACTGGCCTCCCTCTCTCCCGCCTCTCCCCTCTTCAATCCAACCTAAATGCCCCTGCTAGCCTAAATTACCTCTCCCAACGCTTTGTATCTGCTGCACCTCTCTGTGAGTCCCTTCACTGGTTCCCCATTCACAGCAGAATTCAATTCAAAATTCTCACCCTGACCTACAAATCCATTTCCAACAGTTCCCCCCCACACACACCTCTCCTCACTCATCAACAAATATACTCCAGTCCGCCCCCTAAGATCTAATAATGATCTGCTCCTTGCATCTTCTACCATCACCTCATCCCATGCTAGACTACAGAACTTCTCTTGTGCAGTACCAACCATCTGGAATGCACTTCCTCAAGCTGTCAGACTTTCCCCTAACCTTTCCTCCTTTACACGCTCCCTAAATACCTTTTGCTTCAGGGAAGCCTATCTCCAAATCAGTAACAAATTAATTCCACTTGCCTAATAGCTGCCCTCATCTAACTCCACGCTAACATAATTCTCCCCTTTGCAGTCCCCACCTCCTGTTTCTCACCCTCCTACCTATCTAGATTGTAAGTTCCCATGGGAACAAGGCCCTCAATTTCCCCTGTATTTGTTTGTTAAACTTTGGTGTCTTTTATATTGTATTGTACTGTACTTTTATCTTTGTACCCATGGACAGTGCTGTGGAATCTGTTGGCACTTTATAAATAAATAATAAAAAATAATAAATGGTCTCTTAATTTAATCAATAATGACTCAATTGCAAGAGAATACAGCATTCCAGAAAGTGGACATCCCTGCCTAATACCAATTTGAACAGGGAAAGGACTACTAAGTTCACCATTAATCTTAAGAAAACTAAATATATTGTTATATAAAAGTTGTATAGCAGAAATAAATTGAGGACCAAAACCATAAGCATGCAAGGCACTGAAGAGGTAATCATGCTCAACTCTGTCAAAAGCCTTCTGTTGATCTAGTGAAATTATACCAACATTAATATTAAATAACTTGGAAACTGCTATAGAACCCCTTAATAAAGAAATATTATCATGAATACACCTATTAGTAATACTGTAGGTTCAATCAGGGTGCACTACAGAACCTATAACTTCTCTCGTTGCCAAAGCTTTAGAAAAAAGTTTATAGTCTGTACACAACAGAGAGACTGGTCTCCAATTTCTTTTGTCAGTCAAATCTCCTTTTTTAAGCAACAGAGTTATCGCTGGATACCAACAACTCAAGGGCAGCTCTCTGACCTGTAAGGATTCCTTAAGGACCAAGTGAACATCTTCACCAATTATAGTCTAGAAATGCTTATAGAAATCCACAGGAAGCTCATCAATTCCAGGGGCCACTGTGCAAAATGTTTAAAGCAGAAATCAGTTCATCAAATGTTAAAGGTTTTTCAAGGTCCTCCACATCCTGATCCTTGATCTTTGGGAGAGAACAGAGGAGCTGCTGTGTAGCAGAATCTGATCCATTACAGACTTTTCTCCTGAACAGCTCTGTATAGAAATTCACAGCAAAGTTTCTTATCTCCTTTTGCTCAGTGAGCTCCAAACCATTTGAGTCCTTTGGACAATGTATCACTTTCTTTAGTGCATTTTTCTTCTCAAGTCCAAGAAATACTGTGATGACAAATCCATCTCTGTTGCAACTTGAAATCAAGATCTTACTAGCGCACCCTGAACCCTACTATCCAATAGGTTAGCTAGCCCAACTGTTTTTTTAAACTTTAAATCTTCATACAACCCAACATTAAAAGAGGTATCAAAGGCTTTTTGAAGTTGCAAAATGTCCTGCTCCAGAACTCTCATACTATTATTTACACTTGCATACATTTGCTGACTATATTGTAGACAAAAAACTTTTATTTGTACTTTTACTATATCCCACCATTGCGTAAATGTTGCAAAATCATTTTTTATTTCTGACCATTGTTTCCAAAAAAGGCAAAACATTCTAAAAATTGCATATCCTTTAAAAGCTGACAATTAAAATGCCAATATGAACTATGGGTGAAAGTTGATGGCAGAACTAAATTACAAAGAACCATTGCATGATCAGAAAAAAAACCATTAGGAACAATCGGACAATCAATAAAAATATTTGAATTATGCTTAAAAACATAAAATGTGTCCAGTCTAGCAGCAGAAATACATTTTTCACTTAGACTGACCCAAGTGTATTGTTTTTGGGTTAAACACTCTCCACTTTAGCAGACAGTGGGGAAGGCTCAAATGATTTCTGTCAATTTTAAAATCTCCCCCTAGAAGCAGCACATTCCCTAACTGAATACAATTTAAAGCTGTTTCAGTAGCAACACAAGGTACATAAACATTCATAAAACAAAATTTAACCCCTCCAAATACAGCTTCAACCTTTAGAAGCCTTCCTTTAATGATTTCTTTAACTACTACAGAATCTGGTTCTATATTTTATGAAAAAAGAATTGCAACTCCTGCACTTTTATTATAGCCATGACTGGGAAAACTCTTCCCTTTCCATTCTCTAAACCAAACACTCTCATTAGTTAAATCTGTAGGAGTTTCTTGTAAAAAAGATATCTTTACTTTTTCTGTATTAAATATGAAAAAATGCTGCTCTCTTCTCACTGCCTCTACACCTTTAACATTTAATGTCCCACAGGACATCGTATTCACATTTATACCCATCACAAACAGAGGAAAGAATAAAAAAGAAATGCCTACTAATCATCATTACTCTTAGGGAAAGATGAACCTTTTGTAACAATTTTTTTAAACAATACCTGTTTTTTTTTACTGAGCTCTTCCTTACTAGCACGTTTAAAATAAAACTACAGAATCTACAAACTTCACAAGATCAGGAAATGAATTCCGTATTTCCACATTGTTTTTCTCTTTAGTAATATCTACAAATTCATTAATACTCTGCAGAGAAGAACTTGCAGTCATATGCTGAGCTGGAGGTAGAGAACTCTGAGAATCAGAAATTTCAACATCTTCCTCACTCTCTGAAAATGCTGCAAGAGCAGCTGGATGAATCATTAGCCACAGGTGTTCCTTCAGTAGCCAAAAAACTGGGGGATTAACACTTTGTGAAATGAGCTCATCAGCTTTATCACTTACTTTTACTGAACTAATTACAGAATTATTATTGCACCCAGCGTTTTTCTCCTTATCAACACTTTTACTTTCCTTCTCATCACCACCTGCATTTTCTATTTTCTTATTTAAAACATCCTCTTTATTCCTTTCCACAACTGAGATTTTATTTTCTTCCATTTGATTCCCACTTATTTCATTACATTTTTTAACCTTTTCTCTCCCTACCAGAATGAGCTCAGGGGCGCGATCCGATAAAGATCGTAGTTTGCGGCGCAAGCGAGGGAACCCCCACCGCCCGTAGTTTCAGCTCGCAACTCGAGGTATCCTATATACGGTGCCGTCAGAGGCTAAAGTGCCGTAAGTCGGATACACCAGCGATGTCCAGAAATCTGCATAAGTACAAATTTCTGGAGTCGCCAGTGACTTACGGCACTTTAGAAACTCCCATACTGTCTAACACGCCTCCCATACATAGCCCGACATGTCTAACCCTCTATCCGCTATCCTCCCTCACTATCCTAACAATAAAAAATGTATTAACCCCTAAACTGCCGCTCCCGGACCCCGCCGCCACCTAATAAAGTTATTAACCCCTAAACCGCCACTCCCGGAACCCGCCGCCACCTATATTATCTATATTACCCCCTAATGTGAGCTCCTACCCCGCCGCCACCTACATTAACTACCCCCTAATGTGAGCTCCTACCCCGTCACCACCTACATTAACTACCCCCTAATGTGAGCTCCTACCCCGTCACCACCTACATTAACTACCCCTAATGTGAGCCCCTTACACCGCCGCCAGCTATATTAAATTAATTAACCCCTAAACTAATCCCCCTACCCCGCCGCCAGCTATATTAAATTAATTAACCCCTAATCTAATCCCTCTACCCCACCGCCAGCTATATTAAATTAATTAACCCCTAATCTAATCCCCCTATACCGCCGCCAGTTATATTAAATACATTAACCCCTAATATAATCCCCCTATACCGCCGTCAGCTATATTAAATACATTAACCCCTAATCTAATCCCCCTATACCGCCGCCAGCTATATTAAATACATTAACCCCTAATCTAATCCCCCTACACCACCGCCAGCTATATTAACAATATTAACCCTAATTATATTAGGGTTAATATAGTTAATATAGTTATTATATTATATATATTCACTATATTAACCCTAATTATATTAGGGTTAATATAGTTAATATCGTTATTATATTATATATATATTACGTATAATAACCCTATCTAACTAACTAATCAGCCAATCGAATTGAACTTGAATCTGATTGGCTGATTCAATCAGCCAATCAGATTTTTCTACCTTAATTCCGATTGGCTGATAGAATCCTATCAGCCAATCGGAAATTGGACGGATGCCATCTTGGATGACGTCATTTAAAGGAACCTCATTCGTCGAGAAGTCGTCGTGCCGGATGGATGTTCCGCGTCGGAGGAGCGAAGAAAGAAGATTGAAGATGCCGCTTGGAAGAAAACTTCGCCCTGATGGAGGACCTCTTCTCTGCCGCTTGATTGAAGACATCGCCGGATGGAAGACTTCTTCTTTGCCGCTTGTAGGAAGACATCGCCGGATAGAAGACTTCTCTGCCGCTTGATTGAAGACATCGCCAGGATCGGATGAAGAGTTCTGCCCGGCTGGGTGAAGACAAGGTAGGGAGATCTTCAGGGGGGTAGTGTTAGGTTTATTTAAGGGGGTTTGGGTTAGAGTAGGGGTATGTGGGTGGTGGGTTGTAATGTTAGGGGGTGGTATTGTGTTTTTTTTTTTACAGGCAAAAGAGCTGATTTCTTTGGGGCATGACCCGCAAAAGGCCCTTTTAAGGGCTGGTAAGGTAATAGAGCTGTTAACCTTTTTAATTTAGAATAGGGTAGGGAATTTTTTTTATTTTGGGGGGCTTTATTATTTTATTGGGGGCTTAGAATAGGTGTAATTAGCTTAAAAATCTTGTAATCTTTTTTTATTTTTTGTAATTTAGTGGGTTTTTTTTTGTAATTTAGTTTATTTAATTGTATTTTAGTTTAGATATTAGTAGTTTATTTAATTTATTGATAGTGTAGGTGTATTTGTAAATTAGGTTATGATTTATTTTACAGGTAAATGGGTAATTATTTTAACTAGGTAGCTATTAAATAGTTATTAACTATTTAATAGCTATTGTACCTAGTTAAAATAAATACAAAGTTACCTGTAAAATAAATATAAACCCTAAAATAGCTACAATGTAATTATTAATTACATTGTAGCTATCTTACGGTTTATTTTATAGGTAAGTATTTAGATTTAAATAGGAATATTTTAATTAATAATATTAATATTACAAAAAGGAAAACAATATACAGAGGTGCAAGATGGAAAAAAACACACAATATTCTGTACAAATGAACTAAGAACTGATACTCTCCTTTAGGTCAGACCGCAGCCATCTTGCAGTCTCTCCCTTGTGACTGTGTATACATAGATAGTAGTAGTAGATGGCGCTGGTCTATTGAGTGATTTTCTCTAGTAAGTGAAGAGAAAAAAGGCTTGATGCATATATTGAAGCCAATTAATATGGGTGCAGTATACTCACTCCATAAGATGAATCTTTACAGCTGAAAGGGAACGTAGCGTCAGATGGCAAGAGTCCACAGGTTCCTGGAGTCAAATACTGAATTTTCAGGTTTATCCAAAGGTGGACTATAAATGAATAGAGACCCAAATGACAAAAGTATCCAGTGTATAATTGAAAAATTGTAGTAACTTACTCCTTAAATAAGGAGATTCCAGCTCAGCACAGCAAACCAAGATCTTGACAATCTTTCAACAAAGGATAAAAGGTTTTATTTGCTCAACGCGTTTCAACGTATTACACGTCTTTATCAAGAGCATACATTAAAACAAGTAAAACAGGTAAGTAAAACCAAGTATTACTTACTCAATACTTGGTTTTACTTACCTGTTTTTCTTGTTTTAATGTATGCTCTTGATAAAGACGTGTAATACGTTGAAACGCGTTGAGCAAATAAAATCTTTTATCCTTTGTAGAAAGATTGTCAAGATCTTGTTTTGCTGTGCTGAGCTGGAATCTCCTTATTTATGGAGTAAATTACTAAATTTTTTTCAATTATACACTGGATACTTTTGTCATTTGGGTCTCTATTCATTTATAGTCCACTTTTGGATAAACCTGAAAATTCAGTATTTGACTCCAGGAACCTGTGGACTCTTGCCATCTGACGCTACGTTCCCTTTCAGCTGTAAAGATTCATCTTATGGAGTGAGTATACTGCACCCATATTAATTGGCTTCAATATATGCATCAAGCCTTTTTTCTCTTCACTTACTAGAGAAAATCACTCAATAGACCAGCACCATCTACTACTACTATCTAATATTAATATTAATTAGATTTATTTTAATAAGAATTTAGTTAGGGATGTTAGAGTTAGATAGGGTTATTATACTTAATATATATATATAATATAATAAAGATATTAACTATATGAACCCTAATATAATTGGGGTTAATATAGTTAATATATATAATATAATACCTATATTAACTATATTAACCCTAATATAATTAGGGTTAATATAGTTAATATATATAATATAATAACTATATTAACTATATTACCCCTAATATAATTAGGGTTAATATAGTTAATATAGCTGGCGGCGGTGTAGGGGGATTAGATTAGGGGTTAATGTATTTAATATAGGTGGCGGCGGTATAGGGGGATTAGATTAGGGGTTAATTAATTTAATATAGCTGGCGGCAGTATAGGGGGATTAAATTGGGGTTAATGTAATTAATATAGCTGGCGGAGGTATAGGGGGATTAAATTAGGGGTTAATGTAATTAATATAGCTGGCGGCGGGGTAGGGGGATTAAATTAGGAGTTAATGTAATTAATATAGCTGGCGGCGGTATAGGGGGATTAAATTAGGGGTTAATATAATTAATATAGCTGGCGGCGGCGTAGGGGGATTAAATTAGGGGTTAATAATTTTAATATAGCTGGCGGCGGGGTAGGAGCTCACATTAGGGGGTAGGTAATGTAGATGGCGGCGGTGTAAGGGGCTCACATTAGGGGGTAGGTAATGTAGATGGCGGCGGTGTAAGGGGCTCACATTAGGGGGTATGTAATGTAGCTGGCGACGGTGTAGGGGGATCACATTAGGGGGTTATACTTTTAATGTAGGTGGCGGCGGGGTCCGGGAGCGGCGGTTTAGGGGTTGAATACTTTATTAGGGATTGCGGCGGGGGATCGCGGTTGACAGGTAGATAGACATTGCGCATGCGTTAGGTGTTAGGTTTTATTTGGCAGGTAGTTTAGGGAGTTACGGGGCTCCAATACACAGCGTAAGGCTTACTACGGCTGCATTTTGTGGCGAGGTGAAAATGAAGTAAGATTTCTCCATTTTTGCCACGTAAGTCCTTACGCTGTATATTGGATACAAAACTGCATGGGTTTGGTATACCTGTCTATGGCCCAAAAAACTACGGCCGAAGGCAGAAATATACGAGCGTAACTTCTAGGTTACGCCGTATATAGGATACCAAACCCGCGCAAAATTCGACGTCGCCGGCTTTGCAGGCGACGCTGCATATCGGATCGAGGCCCAGATTTAAAAGGTATTTTCTTACTCTGCACTTTATCATTTACAGCTAAATCTTTTCCTGCAGTGTAGAAGGGGAAACTACAGCTTCCTGCTCCATTTTCTCATCTGGCTCACTGTCCTCAGATAAAGAAGACTCCCCTGATTCTTTAGCTCATTTGCAGCAATTTCAGCTGCTGCTTCCTGCTTTAGCTCAGGTCAGTCCTTAAAGGGTCAGTATAAACTAATTGTCATATAACTGCATGTAACAGGCACTACTATAAAGAATAGGATGCACAGATAATTATCTAAAAATCCAGTATAAAACAGTTTAAAAACTTACTTAGAAGCTTCCAATTTGGCTCTGTTTAAAAGGTTACTGGAACACCCACTGCAAGTGGGAAATATCAGACACTCCCCCTTCCATGACATATGAAAAGACTCTTTAAACAAACAGAAGCAAGCTGGAGTAGATGTACGTCGGTATTCTCCTAAAACTTTGTGGCTTGGTTAGGAGTCTGAAAATCAGAGCAATGTTATTTAAAAATAAGAAAAACTATACATTTAAAAAAAAAAAAAAATGTTATGGACTATATAAATAGATCATCTACAAAACATTTATGCAAAGAAAAAACAAGTGTATTATGTCCCTTTAATTAGATGTTCAGAACTTTTACAACTAAAACAGCGAGTTTGCTCGGTGCTAGCAAAAACAATATTGTCACATTCAGCCAACTTAAAGGAACATAAAACCCACATTTTTTCTTTCATGATTTAGAAAGAACATGCAATTTTAAACAACTTTCTAATTTACTTCTATTATCTAATTTGCTTCATTCTCTTGATATACTTTGCTGAAAAGCATATCTAGATAGGCTTAGTAGCTGCTGATTGGTGGCAGCACCTATATCCCTTCTGTGATTGGCTCACCCGTGTGCAATGCTTCTTCTTTAACAAAGGATATATAAGGAATGAAGCAAATTAGATAATATAAGCGAATTGGGATGTTGTTTAAAATTGTATGCTCTATATTAATCATTATTGAAAAAATGTGGGTTTAATGTCCCTTTAAAGCAACATTTAAAGTTTTGTTACTGTCCTTGAGTATCATAAAAACCTGCCTTCTAAAGGACATAACATGTTTATTCTCATGTGTTTTACATGCTATAGGATATAACATGCTTAATCTCATGTGCTTTACATGCTAAAGGACATAACATGCTTCATCTCATGTGCTTTACATGCTAATGGATACAACATGCTTAATCTCATGTGCTTTACATGCTAAAGGACATACCATGCTTAATCGCACGTCGCCCGCAGTTTTAGCTCGCAACTCGAGCTATCCCATATATGGCGCCGTCAGATGCTAACGTGCCGTAAGTCTGACAAACCAGCGATGTCCAGAAATCTGCGCAAGTACAAATTTCTGGCGTCACCAGTGACTTGCGGCACGTTAGAAACTGCCGGCACCTACAAAACCTGACTAAAGTCTAAATCACCCGCACTGTCTAACACGCCTCCCTAACATAGCCCGACACGTCTAACACGCCTCCCTAACATAGCCCGACACGTCTAACCCTCTATCCGCTATCCCCCCTCACTATCCTAACAATAAGATATGTATTAACCCCTAAACCACCGCTCCCGGAGGCCGCCGCTACCTAATAAAGTTATTAACCCCAAAACCGCCGCCAGCTATATTAAATCTATAACCCCCTAAAGTGAGCCCCTAACACCGCCGCCATCTACCTTACCTACCCCCTAAAGTGAGCCCCTACCCCGCCGCTATCTATTTTAAAATTATTAACCCCTAATCTAATCCCCCTTCCCCGCCGCCAGCTATATTAAATTATTTAACCCCAGAAATACTAAACTATCTCTACCACTAAACCTAAGTCTAACCCTACAAATAGCCCTGAAAAGGGCTTTTTGCGTGGCATTGCCCCAAAGTAACAGCTCTTTTGCCAGCCCTTAAAAGGGCTTTTTGCGGGGCATGCCCTAAAGTAACAGCTCTTTTGCCAGCCCTTAAAAGGGCTTTTGGCGGGGCTTTGTCACAAAGTAAACTGCTCTTTTGCCTACAATCTACATCCCCCTACACCGCGGCAACCTATAATAAATGTATTAACCCCTAATCTAATCCCCCTACACCGCCGCCAGCTATATTAACTATATTAACCTTAATTATATTAGGGTTAATATAGTTATTATATTATATATATTAACTATATTAACCCTAATTATATTAGGGTTCATATAGTTAATATCGTTATTATAATTATATATATATTAAGTATAATAACCCTATCTAACTCTAACATCCTAACTAAACTCTTATTAAAATAAATCTAATATTAATATTATTAATTAAAATATTGCTATTTAAATCTAAATACTTACCTATAAAATAAACCCTAAGATAGCTACAATATAATTAATAATTACATTATAGCTATGTTAGGGTTTATATTTATTTTACAGGTAAATTGTTAATTATTTTAACTAGGTATAATAGCTATTAAATAGTTATGAACTATTTAATAGCTACCTAGTTAAAAAAATTACCCAATTACCTGTAAAATAAATCCTAACCTAAGTTACAAATACACCTACACTATCAATAAATTAAATAAACTACAAATATCTATCTAAAAATACAATTAAATAAACCAAACTAAATTACAAAAAAAAACAAACACTAAATTACAAAAATTAAAAAAAAGATTACAAGATTTTTAAGCTAATTACACCTATTCTAAGCCCCCTAATAAAATAATAAACCCCCCAAATAAAAAAAATTGAATCAGCCAATCAGATTTTTCTACCTTAATTCCGATTGGCTGATAGAATCCTATCAGCCAATCGGAATTCGGCGGACGCCATCTTGGATGACGTCATTTAAAGGAACCTCATTCGTCGGGAAGTCGTCGTGCCGGAAGGATGCTCCGCGGCGGAGGAGCGAAGTAAGAAGATTGAAGATGCCGATTTGCTTGAAGACGTCGCCGATGGAAGAAGACTCTCTGCCGCTTGCTGGAACACATCGCGTGGATCGGATAAGGAGTTCTGCCCGGGTGGGTGAAGACAAGGTAGGGAGATCTTCAGGGGGGGTAGTGTTAGGTTTATTTAAGGGGGGTTTGGGTTAGATTAGGGGTATGTGGGTGGTGGGTTGTAATGTTGGGGGGTGGTATTGTGTTTTTTTTTGCAGGCAAAAGAGCAGTTTTCTTTGGGGCATGTCCCCACAAAAGGCCCTTTTAAGGGCTGGTAAGGTAAAAGAGCTTTGAACTTGTTATAATTTAGAATAGGGTAGGGAATTTTTTTATTTTGGGGGGCTTTATTATTTTATTAGGGGGCTTAGAATAGGTGTAATTAGCTTAAAATTCTTGTAATCTTTTTTTTATTTTTTGTAATTTAGTGTTTGTTTGTTTTTGTAATTTAGTTTAGTTTATTTAATTGTATTTTTAGATAGATATTTGTAGTTTATTTAATTTATTGATAGTGTAGGTGTATTTGTAACTTAGGTTAGGATTTATTTTACAGGTAATTGGGTAATTATTTTAACTAGGTAGCTATTAAATAGGTAATAACTATTTAATAGCTATTATACCTAGTTAAAATAATTAACAATTTACCTGTAAAATAAATATAAACCCTAACATAGCTATAATGTAATTATTAATTATATTGTAGCTATCTTAGGGTTTATTTTATAGGTAAGTATTTAGATTTAAATAGGAATATTTTAGTTTATAATATGAATTAGATTTATTTAATAAGAATTTAGTTAGGGGTGTTAGGGTTAGATAGAGTTAATATAGTTAACCTCTTAAGGACATATGACGGAATTTTTCCGTCATAAAACAATGTGCTTTACATGCTAAAGGACATAACATGCTTAATCTCATTTGAGTTACATGCTAAAGGATATAACATGCTTAATCTCATTTGCTTTACATGCTAAATGATATAACATGCTTAATCTCATGTGCTTTACATGCTAAATGACGTAACATGCTAAATCTCATTTGCTTTACATGCTAAAGGATATAACATGCTTAATCTCATTTGCTTTAAATGCTAAAGGACATAACATGCTTAATCTCATTTGCTTGACATGCTAAAGGATATAACATGCTTAATCTCATGTGCTTTACATCCTAAATGATATACCATGCTTATTCTCATTTGCTTTACATGCTAAAGGGCATAACATGCTTAATCTCATGTGCTTTACATGCTAAAGGGCATCACATGCTTAATCTCATTTGCTTTACATGCTAAAGGACATCACATGCTTAATCTCATTTGCTTTACATGCTAAAGGATATAACATGCTTAATCTCATGTGCTTTACATGCTAAATGATATACCATGCTTATTCTCATTTGCTTTACATGCTAAAGGGCATAACATGCTTAATCTCATGTGCTTTACATGCTAAAGGATATACCATGCTTAATCTCATTTGCTTTACATGCTAAAGGATATCACATGCTTATTATCATGTGTTTTACATGCTTAATGATATAACATGCTTAATATCATGTGCTATACATGTTAAAGGACATAACATGCTTAATCTAATTTGCTTTACATGCTAAAGGATATAGCATGCTTAATCTCATTTGCTTTACACACTAAAGGATATAACATGCTTAATCTCATTTGCTTTACATGCTAAAGGACATAACATGCTTAATCTCATACGCTTTACATGCTAAAGGACATAACATGCTTAATCTCATGTGCTTTAAATGCTAAAGGACATAACATGCTTAATCTCATGTGCTGTACGTGCTAAAGGATATAACATGCTTAATATCATGTGCTTTACATGCTAAACGATATAACATGCTTAATCTAATTTGCTTTACATATTAAAGGATATAACATGCTTAATCTCATGTGCTTTACATGCTAAAAGATATACCATGCTTAATCTCATGTGCTTTCAATGCTAAAGGACATACCATGCTTAATCTAATTTGCTTTACATGCTAAAGGATATAACATGCTTAATCTCATTTGCTTTACATGTTAAAGGATATAACATGCTTAATCTCATGTGCTTTACATGCTAAAGGACATAACATGCTTAATCTCATTTGCTTTACATGCTAAAGGATATAACATGCTTAATCTCATGTGCTTTACATGCTAAAGGACATAACATGCTTAATCTCATTTGCTTTACATGCTAAAGGATATAACATGCTTAATCTCATTTGCTTTACATGCTAAAGGACATAACATGCTTAATCTCATTTGCTTTACATGCTAAAGGATATAACATGCTTAATCTCATTTGCTTTACATACTAAAGGACATCACATGCTTAATCTAATTTGCTTTACATGCTAATGGACATCACATGCTTAATCTCATGTGCTTTCAATGCTAAAGGACATACTATGCTTAATCTAATTCGCTTTACATGCTAAAGGATATAACATGCTTAATCTCATTTGCTTTACATGCTAAAGGATATAACATGCTTAATCTCATGTGCTTTACATGCTAAAGGACATAACATGCTTAATCTCATTTGCTTTACATGCTAAAGGATATAACATGCTTAATCTCACGTGCTTTACATGCTAAAGGACATAACATGCTTAATCTCACCTGCTTTACATGCTAAAGGATATAACATGCTTAATCTCATTTGCTTTACATGCTAAAGGATATAACATGCTTAATCCCATGTGCTTTACATGCTAAAGGATATAAAATGCTTAATCTCATGTGCTTTTCATGATAAAGGATATACCATGCTTACTCTCAGTTGCTTTGCATGCTAAAGGATATAACATGCTTAATCTCATGTGCTTTACATGCTAAAGGACATCACATGCTTAATCTCATACGCTTTACATGCTAAAGGACATAACATGCTTAATCTCATGTGCTTTAAATGCTAAAGGACATAACATGCTTAATCTCATGTGCTGTACGTGCTAAAGGATATAACATGCTTAATATCATGTGCTTTACATGCTAAACGATATAACATGCTTAATCTAATTTGCTTTACATATTAAAGGATATAACATGCTTAATCTCATGTGCTTTACATGCTAAAATATATACCATGCTTAATCTCATGTGCTATCAATGCTAAAGGACATACCATGCTTAATCTAATTTGCTTTACATGCTAAAGGATATAACATGCTTAATCTCATTTGCTTTACATGTTAAAGGATATAACATGCTTAATCTCATGTGCTTTACATGCTAAAGGACATAACATGCTTAATCTCATGTGCTTTACATGCTAAATGATATAACATGCTTAATCTCATTTGCTTTACATGCTAAAGAATATTACATGCTTAATATCATGTGCTTTACACGCTTAATTATATAACATGCTTAATATCATGTGCTTTACACGCTAAAGGACATTTATTAGCTCAATGAATTGGATGCACCGGAAGCCAGATTGGTGAAACAAGTAACTTTATTCAAAGAAATCTTTAAAAAGCATTACAATGCTTAAATGGCAATAGAATCTCCTACTATAGCGTGAGTGGTGTGTGTCCCACTCCAGGGACTGCTTGCTGACGCGCAAAAGGCCGTAATCGTGGAGCTACGATTAAGGTCTTTTGCGCCGAAACGCATCAGCAAGCAGTCCCCGGAGTGGGACACACACCACTCACGCTATAGTAGGAGATTGTATTGCCATTTAAGCATTGTAATGCTTTTTAAAGATTTCTTTGAATAAAGTTACTTGTTTCACCAATCTGGCTTCCGGTGCATCCAATTCATTGAGCTAAAAAGTTTTTTGAAACGGAGGTTTGCACGGCAAAGGCTTGGTATCCTGCACGCATTAGTCCACTCACCTCACAAGACGGCTGTGACACGCGATACCGGAAGAGAGGTCTGATGACGTTAGACGCTGAAGGATCGATGGAGACCTGAAGCAAGGTGAGCTAGACAAGTCACTGAGGGTCAATTCCTTGTTTAACACAAGAGGATAGAATTGACACTTACAGTGTGAAGCGGCTCTGCTTCCAGAGTGACGGTCACATTAATATCCTGGCAGAGAGGAAGCAGCCGGTGTCGATGACCTAAACGGAAGTGAGTGGTGAAGACAATATTGAATAGTTCTATACATTATATCTGGAACAGCATTGTTTGTGTGGTAATCCCAAACATTCAAGTTGCAGAGGTAACATTCAAGTATATATAGGTGCTGACACTGTATGCACGTTCAACGCTAAAGGACATAACATGCCTAATCTCATTTGCTTTACACGCTAAAGGATATAACATGCCTAATCTCATGTGCTTTACATGCTAAAGGATATAACATGCTTAATCTCATTTGCTTTACATGCTAAAGGACATAACATGCTTAATCTCATTTGCTTTACGTGCTAAAGGATATAACATGCCTAATCACTTTTGCTTTACATGCTAACGGACATAACATGCTTAATCTCATTTGCTTTACGTGCTAAAGGATATAACATGCTTAATCTCATTTGCTTTACATGCTAAAGGATATAATATGCTTAATCCCATGTGCTTTACATGCTAAAGGATATAACATGCCTAATCACTTTTGCTTTACATGCTAACGGACATAACATGCTTCATCTCATGTGCTTTACATGCTAAAGGATATAACATGCTTAATCTCATGTGCTTTACATGCTAAAGGATATAACATGCTTAATCTCATGTGCTTTACATGCTAAAGGATATAACATGCTTAATCTCATGTGCTTTACATGCTAAAGGATATAACATGCTTAATCTCATGTGCTTTACATGCTAAAGGATATATATAACATGCTTAATCTCATGTGCTTTGCATGCTAAAGTATATAACATGCTTAATCTAATGTGCTTTACATGCTAAAGGATATAACATGCTTAATCTCATTTGCTTTACACGCTAAAGATATAACATGCTTAATCTCATTTGCTTTACATGCTAAAGGATATAATATGCTTAATCTCATTTGCTTTACATGCTAAAGGACATAACATGCTTAATCTCATTTGCTTTACATGATAAAGGATATAACATGCTTAATCTCATGTGCTTTACATGCTAAATGACATCACATGCTTAATCTCATTTGCTTTACATGCTAAAGGACATACCATGCTTAATCTCATGTGCTTTACATGCTAAAGGATATAACATGCTTAATCTCATTTGCTTTACATGCTAAAGGATATAACATGCTTAATCTCATGTGCTTTACATGCTAAAGGAACCATGCAAATGAGACTAGTTAATTTCCCATAACGAGATAAATCCTGAGCTAGTTGTTTATTTCTTTAAAAAGAGGCACATTAGAAATAAGCACTTTCACAGTTCATCCAAAAATGATAACACCCTCTGAGAATACTTTGGTAGCTATAGCTGTTCAGTGCTCACAAAAACAACCACTGATTTATTCATTCTTGACGCAGACTTAATATTACTGCAACCAAAACCTTTCCCTACAGCTAACACACAATTCTCACCATTAACTTTATTTCCAGGACTGATTCTGAGAGAGGGGAGAGAAAGATAGAGAAAAAAAGTATAATACTTTATTTTAGAATATTTTACACAGTTTAATGCACCTTTATTCCGTCCCTAACACCTTACTTCAGGTCTCCAGTAGCACTAACTTTTGTAGTGCTCTTTTGTGTTGCGTACACCCAACTTGTGAATAGTGTGGCAGGTCTATCCATTGAAAGTATAGGGCACATTAAATAGATGTCAGCCGTGATAAAATTCTCTGATAATACTGTTTTACTATCCAATTGTAATACAGATTTTGTGCTTTTCTAAAAAGAGCATCTGCGATTTCGATATTGCTACCTGTGCTATCGATATTACTCCACTAATCTCGGGTCATATAAGCAGCTTGCTGCCTGGAAAAGATTATCACAAAATCAGCTATCAATGAATATATACTGCAAAATGTATCAGATTTAAAATACATTGTTCTTATATCGTTTTCAAAAGAAATCAATATTATTGCAGTTGACCAAAGGTTTATTTGTATTTCTTAAAGAGATATAGGCCTGAGAATGGTTCCAGTAACCAACATGAATGATTTACTATTAATTGCACTTTTGAAATTACAGCAATCAAAATAGCGCAGCTAAAGACGCCTATGCCTTAGAATGACATAAAACATATATGAGTCCAGAAGGCTATGGTTATATCAAATACTCAAAAGGGTCGATTTATGAAGCAGCGAAAGCTGCTTCTGACCCACTACGCTTCAGTTCCGCCTGAAGCGGAAGTTAAGAAGCAGCGGTCCTAAGACCACTGCTCCTTAACTCGTCCTCCACCTCTAAGGTGGCGGACAGCAATCAGCCTGATCGAATACCATCGGGTTGATTGACACCCCCTGCTGGTACAATGATAATGCTGACAGTGTATGCTGTTGGCATTTATTGATGTGCGGCGGACATGATACGCTATAGCGGATCATGTCTGTCCGCACCATAAAACATTTACCCCAAAGAGTAATCCCCAACCCTAACTATCTATAACTTAACCCCAATTTCAAACCCATACACTATTTTCATGCACTCTGCATAGGTGCAAACATTCATAATCTTCCACTGTTTCATTGGACTATTTTGATTCCCAGCAGCTTAAAGTGATGGTAACCTCTCTCCTTTTTAAAATCAGATCCGGATTGTTAGTGATATTTTAGATGGAGTTTAATTCATCAGTTGTAATGAAGTTGCGCTATAACTTACTTTTTAATGTAGATATAAGATTAAAATACCCTGCACTGCGCCGCCCACTTCAGAAGTAATTTTTTTGTGAGTTAACGGTTTGAATTGTTGTCCAATCAGCACTCTCCCCATATGACACTTTTATTGTAGCTAGAGTGCTGATTGGACAACAATTCAAACGGTTACCTCAAAGAAAAATTGACTTTTGAAGTGGAAGGCAGAATGAGGGGTAATTTTATATCTTTATTAAAAAGTAAGTTATAGAGTAACTTCATTACAACTGATAAATGAAACTCCATCTAAAATATCACTAACAATCCGGTTCTGATTTTATAAAGGGGAAAGTTTACCATCACTTTTAATCCAGTTTTATACATTCAGCAAAATGTTTGTTATGAAATACATGTCTTGTCAGGAAACACTTTAACAGGATATTTTACAATTTGAGAAATTCACATCCAAATAAAAGTGATTAATGGTCATTTCATTGTATTCAAAACAGCGGCCAAATATAATTAAGGATTCTAAAAGGTAAACAGATTAGATCATTTGACAGTTCAGATACAAAACCATTCACAGCGTTTGGTTGGGGCCATTTTTATTAACAGGTTATCAATATAATGTAGAAGATCATCTAAACTGAACAAAATATAGCATGAACCAAGTAACTATGTTACTTCAATTAGAGTAAAAGATCATATCTCATGTTTCAACAGTGTTTATGTTTTAAAAGGTTCAAAGGGACATGCACTGTCCTGTTCTCTAGATATGTCAAGTAACTGTGAAAGTTTGTAGGTTTCTAAAATCCATTGACTGGGTTTCTGGAGTAACCTTCCCAGGTTAATTCAATTCACCACTAGGTCACGTCTAGTTGTATATTTAATTATAAAGAAGTATAACATCCTTAAAAATATTTTTATAATCAGATTGTCATAGTGGTGTAAATTTATTAACCCAAGAACTCAAAACTCACTGTGCATTCCACTTCAAAATGCATTTTATTTAATTAATAAATAAAAAAATCCTATTGAAAATAAACTATAATTTGTGCATAATATACCCTTCATGTCACCAATTTCAAGAGGTTTTCAGCCTATGCACTAAAAAGATTCTCAGTTTTTTTAGTTTTGTCTCAAAATAACTCTCTAAACAATAATTTACTTTATCAACCCCTGTGGTTGTCCATTCCATAGGCTGGTAAAGAAGGATTATCTCTCCATAGTGTATTAGGACGGAAGCACATTACAACAGTTACTGAGCAGAGTGTATACTGCTGCCCTTTATTATTATTATTATTATTATTGGTTATTTGTAGAGCGCCAACAGATTCCGCAGCGCTATAAACAAAGGGGGAGTACAACAAAACAATTATAGGGTAGAGGGCCCTGCCAAGAGTTGCACTGTTGTAGTCAGCTCTTAAGAAGGTGATCTACAAACAGCTGGACTTTTAGGCTTACATGCTAAGAGGGTTCAGGGGATTGCAATGGAGGAGAGGAACTGGTATTAGGAAAGGTTAGCGTAGGTTGTATGCATCCCTGAACAGTAGAGTCTTTAGGGAGCACTTGAAGCTTTTAAAACTAGAAGAGAGTCTTGTGGAGCGAGGCAGAGAGTTCCACAAGATGGGAGCCAGTCTGGAGAAGTCCTGTAAACGGGAGTGTGAGGAGGTGACAAGAGAGGAGGAGAGTAGGAGGTCATGAGCAGAGCGAAGGGGACGGGAGCGAGAGTATGCCCTTGTGAAACACTGAAGATTGTTGAAGTAGCAAGGCACTATCAAAAGTCAAATCATTTATATTGTGATGTTATACAGATGTACAATCTTGTTCAACTCTTGTGTCTATGGGTATATGGACTTCAGATTTATAACAAAAACATTTGCATCAGTCTTGATGCAAATAAAATCACCATTTTCTTCTGTGAATCAGACAGAGCATAACATTTTAAAAAAGTTTCCAATTTATTTCTATTATCAAATTAGCTTCATTCTATTTTTGTAGAAGAAATATCTAGGTAGCATCTGGAGCAATACATGGTAGGACATAGTGCTGAAATCTAGTGCTCTTTCATATGGGATAACATTCTTGCAAAACTGTCGCCATATAGTGCTCCAGAAATGGGCCGGCTCCTAAGCATTATATCCTTGCTTTTCAACAAAAGATATCAAACGAACAAAGAAAAATGATAATAAAAATAAAATAGTAAGTTGTTTAAAAACACTGCTCTACCTTAATCATGAAAGAAACATTTTGGGTTTCATGTCCCTTTAAGTAATGTTGCTATTAATGCCATTAGTCTACATTTATAGACACTCATGAGGTTGCTGGGGAGCCTCATCATGTTTACAGGTTCACTAAAGTCAAAATTACACTTTATGACTTTAGATACAGTGAAATGCTTAAGAACTGTCTAATTTATCTCCATTACTGAATTGTGCCTATTCTTTTTATACACAAGCTTTCTTAGCCACCTGCTCATAATGAGCATGTGTGAGAGTTGACAGCATATACGCATATGAGTCTGTAATTGGCTGATGATTGTCACATGACACAATGGGCAGGGATATGAAAGCAATCTTTTCTTTCTCAGAACAAAAATCTACTGATAATTTGAAATTCAGAGTAAGCGCTCTTGCATTGTCTCTTTATTCTGCATTTGAGTATTATGCAACTTTACTGTATGCAATGGACCTTTGAAAAGGCATTACTTTGCCTTTACTTCCACAGGCCTAGATTTAGAGTTTGGCGTTAGCCGTGAAAACCAGCGTTAGAGGCTCCTAACGCTGGTTTTAGGCTACCTCCGGTATTTGGAGTCACTCAAAAAAGGGTCTAACGCTCACTTTTCAGCCGCGACTTTTCCATACCGTAGATCCCCTTATGTAAATTGCGTATCCTATCTTTTCAATGGGATTTTTCTTACTCCGGTATTTAGAGTCGTGGCTGAAGTGAGCGTTAGAAATCTAACGACAAAACTCCAGCCGCAGGAAAAAAGTCAGTAGCTAAGAGCTTTCTGGGCTAACGCCGGTTTATAAAGCTCTTAACTACTGTACTCTAAAGTACACTAACACCCATAAACTACCTATGTACCCCTAAACCGAGGTCCCCCCACATCGCCGCAACTCTATTAAATTTTTTTAACCCCTAATCTGCCGACCGCCAACTACGTTATCCTTATGTACCCCTAATCTGCTGCCCCTAACACCGCCGACCCCTATATTTATTAACCCCTAATCTGCCCCCCACAACGTCGCCGCCAGCTACCTACACTTATTAACCCCTAATCTGCCGACCGCAAAGCGCCGCCACCTACGTTATCCTTATGTACCCCTAATCTGCTGCCCCTAACACCGCCGACCCCTATATTATATTTATTAACCCCTAATCTGCCCCCCTCAACGTCGCCTCCACCTGCCGAGCGGACCGCACCGCTACTATAATAAAGTTATTAACCCCTAATCCGCCTCACTAACCCTATAATAAATAGTATTAACCCCTAATCTGCCCTCCCTAACATCGCCGACACCTAACTTCAATTATTAACCCATAATCTGCCGACCGGAGCTCACCGCTATTCTAATAAATGTATTAACCCCTAAAGCTAAGTCTAACCCTAACACTAACACCCCCCTAAGTTAAATATAATTTTAATCTAACAAAATTAATTAACTCTTATTAAATAAATTATTCCTATTTAAAGCTAAATACTTACCTGTAAAATAAATCCTAATATAGCTACAATATAAATTATAATTACATTGTAGCTATTTTAGGATTAATATTTATTTTACAGGCAACTTTGTAATTATTTAAACCAGGTACAATAGCTATTAAATAGTTAAGAACTATTTAATAGCTACCTAGTTAAAATAATTACAAAATTACCTGTAAAATAAATCCTAACCTAAGTTACAATTAAACCTAACACTATACTATCATTAAATTAATTAAATAAAATACCTACAATTACCTACAATTAAACCTAACACTACACTATCAATAAATAAATTAAATACAATTCCTACAAATAACTACAATGAAATAAACTAACTAAAGTACAAAAAATAAAAAAGAACTAAGTTACAAAAAATAAAAAAATATTTACAAACATAAGAAAAATATTACAACAATTTAAAACTAATTACACCTACTCTAAGCCCCCTAATAAAACAACAAAGACCCCCAAAATAAAAAATGCCCTACCCTATTCTAAATTACTAAAGTTCAAAGCTCTTTTACCTTACCAGCCCAAAACTGGGCCCTTTGCGGGGCATGCCCCAAGAAGTTCAGCTCTTTTGCCTGTAAAACAAATTATACAATACCCCCCCCCAACATTACAACCCACCACCCACATACCCCTAATCTAACCAAAACCCCCCTTAAATAAACCTAACACTAAGCCCCTGAAGCCCCTTCACCTCACCAGGTATCACCGATCCGTCCTGGCTCCAAAATCTTCATCCAACCCAAGCGGGTGCTGGCGATCCATCATCCGGTGGCTGAAGAGGTCCAGAAGATGCTCCAAAGTCTTCATCCTATCCGGGAAGAAGAGGCGATCCGGACCGGCAACCATCTTGATCCAAGCGGCATCTTCTATCTTCATCCGATGACGACCGGCTCCATCCTGAAGACCTCCACCGCGGACCCATCTTCTTCCGGCGACGTCCAACTGAAGAATGATGGTTCCTTTAAGGGACGTCATCCAAGATGGCGTCCCTCGAATTCCGATTGGCTGATAGGATTCTATCAGCCAATCGGAATTAAGGTAGGAATATTCTGATTGGCTGATGGAATCAGCCAATCAGAATCAAGTTCAATCCGATTGGCTGATCCAATCAGCCAATCAGATTGAGCTCGCATTCTATTGGCTGATCGGAACAGAATGCTTTGTTATTTTATTAGGGGGCTTAGAGTAGGTGTAATTAGTTTAAAATTGTTGTAATATTTTTCTTATGTTTGTAAATAATTTTTTATTTTTTGTAACTTAGTTCTTTTTTATTTTTTGTACTTTAGTTAGTTTATTTCATTGTAGTTATTTGTAGGAATTGTATTTAATTTATTTATTGATAGTGTAGTGTAAGGTTTAATTGTAGGTAATTGTAGGTATTTTATTTAATTAATTTAATGATAGTATAGTGTTAGGTTTAATTGTAACTTAGGTTAGGATTTATTTTACAGGTAATTTTGTAATTATTTTAACTAGGTAACTATTAAATAGTTCTTAACTATGTAATAGCTATTGTACATGGTTAAAATAATTACAAAGTTGCCTGTAAAATAAATATAAATCCTAAAATAGATATAATATAATTATAATTTATATTGTAGCTATATTAGGATTTATTTTACAGGTAAGTATTTAGCTTTAAATAGGAATAATTTATTTAATAAGAGATAATTAATTTCGTTAGATGTAAATTATATTTAACTTAGGGGGTGTTAGTGTTAGGGTTAGACTTAGCTTTAGGGGTTAATACATTTATTAGAATAGCGGTGAGCTCCAGTCGGCAGATTAGGGGTTAATAATTGAATTTAGGTGTCGGCGATGTTAGGGAGGGCAGATTAGGGGTTAATACTATTTATTATAGGGTTATTGAGGCGGATTAGGGGTTAATAACTTTATTATAGTAGCGCTCAGGTCAGCTCGGCAGATTAGGGGTTAATAAGTGTAGGCAGGTGGAGGCGACGTTGTGGGGGGCAGATTAGGGGTTAATAAATATAATATAGGGGTCAGCGATGTTAGGGCAGCAGATTAGGGGTACATAGGGATAATGTAAGTAGCGGCGGTTTACGGAGCGGCAGATTAGGGGTTAATAATAATATGCAGGGGTCAGCGATAGCGGGGGGCGGCAGATTAGGGGTTAATAAGTGTAAGGTTAGGGGTGTTTAGACTCGGGGTACATGTTAGAGTGTTAGGTGCAGACGTAGGAAGTGTTTCCGCATAGCAAACAATGGGGCTGCGTTAGGAGCTGAACGCGGCTTTTTTGCAGGTGTTAGGTTTTTTTTCAGCTCAAACAGCCCCATTGTTTCCTATGGGGGAATCGTGCACAAGCACGTTTTTGAGGCTGGCCGCTTGCGTAAGCAACTCTGGTATCGAGAGTTGAAGCTGCGTTAAATATGCTCTACGCTCCTTTTTTGGAGCCTAACGCAGCCTTTATGTGGACTCTCAATACCAGAGTTATTTTTATGGTGCGGCCAGAAAAAAGCCGGCGTTAGCTTTTCGGGTCGTTACCGACAAAACTCTAAATCTAGTGGACAGTTTCTTAAGTGGGCGTTTGTGCTATTAACATTTATAGGTGATTGAGTTACCCAATGCGTGATATCAAACGTGATCTGCAGAAAATGATTAATACAGCCGCAACACTTACAAATGGTTTATATAAATGTTTGTAAGTGATATTTTCCTTTTTCTTTTATTTATTTTTACCTTTTTTGTTGAGGTTTTTTATTGAGGTTTGAAACTAAGACGACAAACAATCTAAAAGCTACAAAAATTAGTGTTTATGCACTTATCACATTACATTTTCCATGTAAAGTTAGAATGCTGTAAAAATTTGTCTATTATGGACCTGAGTGACACAATTAATTATTTTTTTGCATTTAATGTAATTGGCATAAGAAACATAAATGCAGACAAAAATGCAGATAAAATTGTCGCCCGCAAAAGTCGGCGACGCCAATATTTGCGCGGGTTTGGTATCCTATATACGGCGTAACCTAGAAGTTACGCGCGTATATTTCTGCCGTCGCCTGTAGTTTTTTGGGCCATAGGCAGGTATACCAAACCCGTGCAGTTTGGTATCCAATATACAGCGTAAGGACTTACGTGGCGAAAATGGAGAAATCTTACTCCATTTTTACCTCGCCACAAAAAGCAGCCGTAAGAAGCCTTACGCTGACTATTGGAGCCCCGTAACTCCCTAAACTGGCTGCTAAAATAAACCTAACACCTAACGCATGCGCAATGTCTATCTCCCTGTCAACCGCGATCTGCTAAAATAAACCTAACACCTAACGCATGCGCAATGTCTATCTCCCTGTCAACAGCGATCCCCCGTCGCAATCCCTAATAAAGTATTTAACCCCTAAACCGTCGCCATCTACATAAACTAACCCCCTACTGTGAGCCCCTAAAACCGCCACCATCTAACTGATCTATCTCCTAATGTGAACCCCTTACACCGCCGCCATCTATATTAAAATTATTAACCCCTAATTTAATCTACCTACCCCACCGCCAGCTATATTATCTATATTAACCCTAAGTATATTATAGTTAATATAGTTATTACATTATATATATTAACTATATTAACCCTAATTATAAGAGGGTTAATATAGTTAATATAGTTACTATAGTATTTATAATAACTATATTAACTCTATCTAACCCTAACACCCCTAACTAAATTCTTATTAAATAAATCTAATTCATATTATAAACTAAAATATTCCTATTTAAATCTAAATACTTACCTATAAAATAAACCCTAAGATAGCTACAATATAATTAATAATTACATTATAGCTATGTTAGGGTTTATATTTATTTTACAGGTAAATTGTTAATTATTTTAACTAGGTATAATAGCTATTAAATAGTTATGAACTATGTAATAGCTACCTAGTTAAAATAATTACCCAATTACCTGTAAAATAAATCCTAACCTAAGTTACAAATACACCTACACTATCAATAAATTCAATAAACTACAAATATCTATCTAAAAATACAATTAAATAAACTAAACTAAATTACAAAAAATAAAAAAAATATTACAAGATTTTTAAGCTAATTACACCTATTCTAAGCCCCCTAATAAAATAATAAAGCCCCCCAAAATAAAAAAATTCCCTACCCTATTCTAAATTAAAAAAAGTTCAAAGCTCTTTTACCTTACCAGCCCTTAAAAGGGCCTTTTGTGGGGGCATGCCCCAAAGAAAACTGCTCTTTTGCCTGCAAAAAAAAACACAATACCACCCCCCAACATTACAACCCACCACCCACATACCCCTAATCTAACCCAAACCCCCCTTAAATAAACCTAACACTACCCCCCTGAAGATCTCCCTACCTTGTATTCACCCATCCGGGCTGAACTCCTCATCCGATGCAGGCGATGTGTTCCAGCAAGCGGCAGTGAAGTCTTCTTCCATCTGGGCGATGTCTTGAAGCAAGCGGCAGAGAGTCTTCTTCCATCGGCGATGTCTTCAAGCAAATCGGCATCTTCAATTTTCTTTGTTCGCTCCTCCGCCGCGGAGCATCCATCCGGCACGACGACTTCCCGACGAATGAGGTTCCTTTAAATGACGTCATCCAAGATGGCGTCCGCCGAATTCCGATTGGCTGATAGGATTCTATCATCCAATCGGAATTAAGGTAGAAAAATCTGATTGGCTGATTGAATCAGCCAATCAGATTCAAGTTCAATCCGATTGGCTGAACCAATCAGCCAATTGGATTGAACTTGAATCTGATTGGCTGATTCAATCAGCCAATCAGATTTTTCTACCTTAATTCCGATTGGCTGATAGAATCCTATCAGCCAATCGGAATTCGACGGACGCCATCTTGGATGACGTCATTTAAAGGAACCTCATTCGTCGGGAAGTCGTCGTGCCGGATGGATGCTCCGCGGCGGAGGAGCGAACAAAGAAGATTGAAGATGCCGATTTGCTTGAAGACATCGCCGATGGAAGAAGACTCTCTGCCGCTTGCTTCAAGACATCGCCCAGATGGAAGAAGACTTCACTGCCGCTTGCTGGAACACATCGCCTGCATCGGATGAGGAGTTTGGCCCGGATGGGTGAATACAAGGTAGGGAGATCTTCAGGGGGGTAGTGTTATGTTTATTTAAGGGGGGTTTGGGTTAGATTAGGGGTATGTGGGTGGTGGGTTGTAATGTTGGGGGGTGGTATTGTGTTTTTTTTTGCAGGCAAAAGAGCAGTTTTCTTTGGGGCATGCCCCCACAAAAGGCCCTTTTAAGGGCTGGTAAGGTAGAAGAGCTTTGAACTTTTTTTAATTTAGAATAGGGTAGGGAATTTTTTTATTTTGGGGGGCTTTATTATTTTATTAGGGGGCTTAGAATAGGTGTAATTAGCTTAAAAATCTTGTAATCTTTTTTTTATTTTTTGTAATTTAGTGTTTGTTTGTTTTTTGTAATTTAGTTTAGTTTATTTAATTGTATTTTTAGATATATATTTGTAGTTTATTGAATTTATTGATAGTGTAGGTGTATTTGTAACTTAGGTTAGGATTTATTTTACAGGTAATTGGGTAATTATTTTAACTAGGTAGCTATTAAATAGTTCATAACTATTTAATAGCTATTATACCTAGTTAAAATAATTAACAATTTACCTGTAAAATAAATATAAACCCTAACATAGCTATAATGTAATTATTAATTACATTGTAGCTATCTTAGGGTTTATTTTATAGGTAAGTATTTAGATTTAAATAGGAATATTTTAATTAATAATACTAATATTAGATTTATTTTAATAAGAGTTTAGTTAGGATGTTAGAGTTAGATAGGGTTATTATACTTAATATATATATAATATAATAACGATATTAACTATATTAACCCTAATATAATTAGGGTTAATATAGTTAATATATATAATATAATAACTATATTAACTATATTAACTATATTAACCCTAATATAATTAGGGTTAATATAGTTAATATAGCTGGCGGCGGTGTAGGGGGATTAGATTAGGGGTTAATACATTTATTATAGGTGGCCGCGGTGTAGGGGGATGTAGATTGTAGGCAAAAGAGCAGTTTACTTTGTGACAAAGCCCCGCCAAAAGCCGTTTTAAGGGCTGGCAAAAGAGCTGTTACTTTGGGGCAATGCCACGCAAAAAGCCCTTTTCAGGGCTATTTGTAGGGTTAGACTTAGGTTTAGTGGTAGGGATAGTTTAGTATTTTAGGGGTTAAATAATTTAATATAGATGGCGGCGGGGTAGGGGGATTAGATTAGGGGTTAATAATTTTAAAATAGATAGCGGCGGGGTAGGGGCTCACTTTAGGGGGTAGGTAAGGTAGATGGCGGCGGTGTTAGGGGCTCACTTTAGGGGGTTATAGATTTAATATAGCTGGCGGCGGTTTAGGGGTTAATAACTTTATTAGGTAGCGGCGGGCTCCGTGGAGAGGCGGTTTAGGGGTTAATACATATTTTATTGTTAGGATAGTGAGGGGGGATAGCGGATAGAGGGTTAGACATGTCGGGCTATATTAGGGAGACGTGTTAGACTTGTCGGGCTATGTTAGGGAGGCGTGTTAGACAGTGCGGGTGATTTAGACTTTAGTCAGGTTTTGTAGGCGCCGGCAGTTTCTAACGTGCCGCAAGTCACTGGCGACGCCAGAAATTTGTACTTGCGCAGATTTCTGGACATCGCTGGTTTGTCAGACTTACGGCACGTTAGCATCTGACGGCGACATATATGGGATAGCTCGAGTTGCGAGCTGAAACTGCGGGCGACGCGGGATCCCTCGCTTGCGCCGCAAACTACGATCTATATCGGATCGCGCCCCAAGTATTTACGTTTTTTCCTAGAGGTAGCAAAACCTTCCTCAGGTGTCAGGTTTTCAGGGCGTGGCCCTGAAACTAGTAGTGGTAACGTATACACAGAGTCTGGCCAGGCAAGTGTTTGCAGTTTCTCTCGCTCTTTATTTATCAGAGTACTATAGGATTTTTAGTTGTTTAAAAGGTTTTTATACTTGTGATTTAATACTGCATATTTGTATGTTGTACATTTGTATATTGTATGAAAGTGGGGACAATAGTGCTCCATTTTATCTCAAAACTTTAATTTGCCCTCCATTGTGCAAATAGTTTTTTAACCTATGTTTTAGGACTATATACAATAGCAACATTTAATACTATTGCTTTGTGAATAGGTGCATGTTATATCTTGTTAAATGTTCTAAGACATGGTCTGTCAGTAAAATAAAGGGTTTTTTTTCTAAGCATTGTGTATTTCTAGTTTATATTTGCTGTATACAGCGCTGTTTATATATTCTCTCACATAAATACATATGTATACATATATAGAAATATATATAAATGGCCTTCGATAAAGCCTTTACAGGCGAAACGCATCAGGGGGATTGTATGGGACGATGGGGTCCCGATCTGTGTAATTTTTTAAGTTTTCCAAGCATAGCTGCTATATTTTTATCGGAAGGTGTCCAATTTGACATTAGTGTAACCACCTCTGAACATTATCAGCTCCTGTCAGCACGATAGTAGAAGTCACTATATGTTAGCTTTACTTACATTGCTCCATTCTATGATTATTGATGTAGTGGTAGTCATATACTAACTGGTCATTTATAAGCAGAAGCATATATAACCAATTTAATTGTAGCGCACTCATCAATTTTGTAACATAATTATCAAAATACTACTATAGGTCTATGTTGTTGGTATACAATGTATAACATTATTAATCAGTGGAACTGATGCTTAATTTATGGGATTGAGTACAATATGATATGTTGAGAAACACTAGACCTAATTTTCTTTAATCATAAAACAACACTGGGTGCACTGGAACTATCTCAAGATAAGCTTCTAATCATGACAAGGATATTTATATTTATATAAGGGTGATCTCAATATAATCAGTTCAAATATTCTGTATATGACTAAGTACCAATAACCAGTTGGTGTGGTAGAATATCCCAAATGTAATTCAATAACAGTAACTGCATTACCACAGCTGATAGAGTCACTAATTGCAAATTAATGGATAAACAACTATATTATTACCAATGTGATTATTGCAATTGGAAGCAGCATTTTGTGTTTATATGTCCTTTAACATCAGAGGTACTGCAGACTACGTTGTGACACACATATGTGATACTACGCATCATTACATATCTGAGACTATTTTATATTGGGAGTAGCTCCAAGACCACTATGGCGCTCCGTTTTTGGTAACATTGATATTTGAATGTGTTATCATTTCCAATGTTCCAAACACAGTCGATAACACTATTATTAAATTAATTGATTGTGTGTGTGTTTCCTGACATAATATTAGTATGATATACGGCCTCAGTGGCGTCACTAGGGGGGGGGCGGGGGGGGCGGGCCGCACCCGGGTGACACCCTCCAGGGGGTGACACAAAAAAAAAAAAAAAAAATTTTTTTTTTTTTTTTTTTTTTTTTAAATTTTATTGAAATTCAAAGAAATACAATGTTGAGATGCATAGATTATTTTATTAGAGGCTGGCATTTGTGAACATTAGTGGGACTGGGGAAGTTGTAGACACACAATTTTTTTGCCCCTTGAGCCAGTGCTGCAATTTCAACAAATAGTTTTCCCGGCTGCTTTTGCTTGTTTGTACTTTGCTCCTCCCCTGCCCAATTTCACTATTGTGTTGTGGGTGTGCCGTGGGGCTTGCAAAGTTGCGCTGCTAGCCTAAACCTGCCTGCCTATCTGTGCTCACTGCTCAGTGACATGCGGCCCAGGGCTGTGCACTGACAGACTTGGAACAGAGTCAGAGAGCAGAATTTTCATAGTTTGTGCGCCTAAACCTTTTCTTCAGTGATTTATTTTAGAGTGCTCTGTTTATCTTTCATTTGATGTTCTGCTGAGCCAAGGAGCAGCTCTAGGCATGAGCTTCATAATTAATGCAGTGCAGTTTACATATTTTGTATGTGTGTGTCTGAGTTTTTGTGTGTCTCAGTGTTTTGGTGTGTGTGTTTTTGTGTGTGTGTCTGAGTGTGTTTCCGAGTGTTTGTGTGTGCATCTGAGTATGTTTTTAAGTGTGTCTGAGTGTTTGTATGTGTGTTTGCCTGTGTTTTTGTGTGTGTCTGCTTTCTGGGGGGGGGGGGGGGTGACACCATGACTTACCGCACCGGGTGACACCAACCCTAGTGACGCCACTGTACGGCCTGATAGCCATAAATTCAGGAGACGCTCAATATATTGATATTAGCAGCAAATGCTCGCGATATTGGATTTTAATATTTCACCCATCTTTTAAAGAGAAGAAATAAAAGTTATATTTTATCCTGCCTCTAAACTAGTCTGGGCATAGAGTGCTGATAGAGCATTTTCTTTCTTTTGAATCTTTTCCAAATCCTTTTTTTGTATATATATATATATATATATATATATATATATATATATATATATCAGCGATTTTCTACCTTGGGAACATGATTGTCCTACATTGTTGATATTGGCAGAACATTTGACAAAGATGTCATAACGACATCGAAACTTTATGGATGTACTTGCTTTTTAATATGAATTAAAAGTTGTTTTTTCATTAAAGACCAGTGAGTGCCTTCTTGCAAACGAGGATCATATACATTTTATGTGAAGTGCACCTTGGCAGTTGTGGTAATGTAAGACTGTGCTTATCTCTTTTTAGAGGATATATATATATATATATATATATATATATATATATATATATATGTGCATTGGAGCCCTATGCAGTTAAGCAGATGAAAAAATATAAAAGCATATTTATGCAATATTCATATTTAATAAAGTGTTTTACTGTGAATTTACCATAAATATTTCACATTTCAATGTTCTGCACATAAGGGAAAATGTTCTAAGTATTTTTAAATAGATATACCCATCTGTATATAGCTAGATTCTAAGTATTTTTAAATAGATATACCCATCTGTATATAGCTAGATCTATATATAATTTTATATATATATATATATATATATATATATATATATTGCACCAAAATACCTTTATATATATATATATATATATATATATATATATATATATATATATATATACGAAACAAATACCAGTTTAGCCCATATATATATATATATATGTGTGTGTGTGTGTATTTATGATTAAAATGATTAAATAGAACATATTCTTCTATGTGAAGAACATTGGAATGTGAAATATTCATATTTTCATCTTGGGTTAATGCTCACTAGTAGGGTGTTTTTTCACTTTTTTTGCTCCATTGACTTATTTTGGGGAATACATTATTGTACGCGCAATATTCTAAGTTCGGCTTTCTACTTGCATCGGATCAGTGCACAAGAGAAAACAGTTTACATTCAACTTTTAATACAAGCGCTACTCATCGTGCGCAAAATACTTACTTCTAGTGGAGTTAGCGCTCGAGTGTGAGCATTAAATTCCACTCCACTTGTAATGTGGCTTGGAGTTACACACACATGCACACACTCACACACATATATATAAATACACACACACGGAAAAAAAAAGCACATCTGCCTTGCAAAGAGCAATACATAAATTCATTCTTTAATCTCTTCTTTGTGTGACAGAGAAACATACCTCATTTTTACAGTTTTATTGAAGTCACGCCTCCCACACGATCTCCTTTTCAGTATATTGAAACCTAGTAGCAGTGAAGCTATATATTCCCCACACAAGGGCCTCTGCAATTTCCCAGTGATGAATAAACTTTCCAGTTAGAATTCCCAGTCTTTTGGAAAGCCTTAGGGCAGTCTACATTACCTGCATGACTTAACTGTAAAAATGGATACAACCTCTTGTCCGGAGAATGACGTTTTGCCTTCGATACAGCAAAGCATTTAAATGGTCCCTTTCTAGTAAGTGAGTTAACAGTCTAACCCTTTGCTCATGCCAGAATGTCTCAACCTCAAAATTATGCAATTGGAGGAAAATGTAAACACAAGTAAAGTGAGGACAGATCTTATAAACCAGACTGACATAACAGTTGGAAAAATTCTCTCAATGAATATTTAATATTTTTTAGTATATTTTATTATTACCATTATTATTTATTTCTAAATTATGGTCTTATCCTGTGATGCTAAGTGAGAGGATACAATCATTTATGAGACTAACAATATAAGAATTTAAAGTAAATAAGGAGATGCACCTTAACCTAAAGAGTTTAAAACCCATAAGCATTTGAGATAAATCCTGTAAAAGGTTTCTATACTTTGATGTATTCAATAAAGCAAATTATTGAATAATTTGAAAACAAAAACATATAACACTATTTTTATATAAATTTGGGAGTCCACTGACTTCCATTTCAATGCATCACAACTCCCATTTGATATTATAATATTACCGTTCAAATTGGAAAAGTCACAATGTGAATTAGTAAAATCACTTTATGGACGGAGTGTTTTGGGTATTCATTGCACTGAGATTTTTTTATGTGGTCCACTCCAGAGCATTTCATCATGGTCTAGAAGGGCTCCCCAAATCTGTGAGAGCTTAGGAGCTAATGTATAATGATTAGTGATGTTGCGAACATAAAATTTTGCATTCGCGAACCGCGAACGTGAAGTTCCGCAAAAGTTTGCGAACGGGTGAACCGGGTGAACCGCCATTGACTTCAATAGGCAGGCGAATTTTAAAACCCACAGGGACTCTTTCTGGCCGCAATAGTGATGGAAAAGATGTTTCAAGGGGACTAACACCTGGACTGTGGCATGCTGGAGGGGGATCCATGGCAAAACTCCCACGGAAAATTACATAGTTGATGCAGAGTCTGGTTTTAATCCATAAAGGGCATAAATCACCTAACATTCCTAAATTGTTTGGAATAACGTGCTTTAAAACATCAGGTATGATGTTGTATCGATCAGGTAGTGTAAGGGTTACGCCCGCTTCACAGTGACAGACCAAACTCCCCGTTTAACGCACCGCAAACAACCGCAAACAGTCCATTTGCACAACTGCAAACTCCCCATTTGCACAAGGTTGGATACCAAGCTAGCCATGTCCCGTTCCTTGTCCTCACTAATGTCATTGAAGGTCTCTTCCTCCATCCAGCCACGTACAACACCAAGGGTCCCCGAAAGGTGACAACAAGCCCCCTGGGACGCCTGCTGTGTTTGGTCTTCCACCTCCTCAAAGCCACCTTCCTCCTCTGACTCCTCTTCTTCAGACTCCTCTCTCTGCATTGCCTCTCTCTGCATTATTATAAGGTGTGTTAAGTAGTACTATTCCTCTCAGTTTAATCCCTGTTACGTCCCCTATCAGGGGACGTGTATATGGCATGGATTTTAGGAACCGGGAGATGGAAAAAGATGCTTGGTCGGTCCTCCTACTTCAAATTTGGGGCACTGCCCGTGCAATCTACTGTGCCACCAGATATGAGTGGTGAGTTAAGTAGTACTATTCTTATCAGTTTAATCCCTGTTACGTCCCCTATCAGGGGACATGTATATGGCATGGATTTTAGGAACTGGGAGATGGAAAAAGATGCTGGGTCGTTCCTCCTACTTCAAATTTATGGCACTGCGCGTGCAATCTACTGTGCCACCAGATATGAGTGGTGTGTTAAGTAGTACTATTCTTATCAGTTTAATGCCTGTTACGTCCCCTATCAGGGGACGTGTATATGGCATGGATTTTAGGAACCGGGAGATTAAAATAGATGCTTGGTCGGTCCTCCTACTTCAAATTTGGGGCACTGCGCATGCAATCTACTGTGCCACCAGATATGAGTGGTGTGTTAAGTAGTACTATTCTTATCAGTTTAATCCCTGTTACGTCCCCTATCAGGGGACGTGTATATGGCATGGATTTTAGGAACCGGGAGATGGAAAAAGATGCTTGGTCGGTCTCCTACTTCAAATTTGGGGCACTGCGCGTGCAATCTACTGTGCCACCAGATATGAGTGGTGTGTTAAGTAGTACTATTCTTATCAGTGTAATCCCTGTTACGTCCCCTATCAGGGGACGTGTATATGGCATGGATTTTAGGAACCAGGAGATAGAAAAAGATGCTTGGTCGGTCCTCCTACTTCAAATTTGGGGCACTGCGCATGCAATCTACTGTGTCACCAGATATAAGTGGTGTGTTAAGTAGTACTATTCTTATCAGTTTAATCCCTGTTACGTCCCCTATCAGGGGACGTGTATATGGCATGGATTTTAGGAACCGGGAGATGGAAAAAGATGCTTGGTCGGTCCTCCTACTTCAAATTTGGGGCACTGCGCGTGCAATCTACTGTGCCACCAGATATGAGTGGTGTGTTAAGTAGTACTATTCTTATCAGTGTAATCCCTGTTACGTCCCCTATCAGGGGACGTGTATATGGCATGGATTTTAGGAACCGGGAGATGGAAAAAGATGCTTGGTCGGTCCTCCTACTTCAAATTTGGGGCACTGCGCGTGCAATCTACTGTGCCACCAGATATGAGTGGTGTGTTAAGTAGTACTATTCTTATCAGTTTAATCCCTGTTACGTCCCCTATCAGGGGACGTGTATATGGCATGGATTTTAGGAACCGGGAGATGGAAAAAGATGCTTGGTCGGTCCTCCTACTTCAAATTTGGGGCACTGCACGTGAAATCTACTGTGCCACCATATATGAGTGGTGTGTTAAGTAGTACTATTCTTATCAGTTTAATCCCTGTTACATCCCCTATCAGGGGACGTGTATATGGCATGGATTTTAGGAACCGGGAGATGGAAAAAGATGCTTGGTCGGTCCTCCTACTTCAAATTTGGGGCACTGCCCGTGCAATCTACTGTGCCACCAGATATGAGTGGTGAGTTAAGTAGTACTATTCTTATCAGTTTAATCCCTGTTACGTCCCCTATCAGGGGACATGTATATGGCATGGATTTTAGGAACTGGGAGATGGAAAAAGATGCTGGGTCGTTCCTCCTACTTCAAATTTATGGCACTGCGCGTGCAATCTACTGTGCCACCAGATATGAGTGGTGTGTTAAGTAGTACTATTCTTATCAGTTTAATGCCTGTTACGTCCCCTATCAGGGGACGTGTATATGGCATGGATTTTAGGAACCGGGAGATGAAAAAAGATGCTTGGTCGGTCCTCCTACTTCAAATTTGGGGCACTGCGCATGCAATCTACTGTGCCACCAGATATGAGTGGTGTGTTAAGTAGTACTATTCTTATCAGTTTAATCCCTGTTACGTCCCCTATCAGGGGACGTGTATATGGCATGGATTTTAGGAACCGGGAGATGGAAAAAGATGCTTGATCGGTCTCCTACTTCAAATTTGGAGCACTGCGCGTGCAATCTACTGTGCCACCAGATATGAGTGGTGTGTTAAGTAGTACTATTCTTATCAGTGTAATCCCTGTTACGTCCCCTATCAGGGGACGTGTATATGGCATGGATTTTAGGAACCAGGAGATAGAAAAAGATGCTTGGTCGGTCCTCCTACTTCAAATTTGGGGCACTGCGCATGCAATCTACTGTGTCACCAGATATGAGTGGTGTGTTAAGTAGTACTATTCTTATCAGTTTAATCCCTGTTACGTCCCCTATCAGGGGACGTGTATATGGCATGGATTTTAGGAACCGGGAGATGGAAAAAGATGCTTGGTCGGTCCTCCTACTTCAAATTTGGGGCACTGCGCGTGCAATCTACTGTGCCACCAGATATGAGTGGTGTGTTAAGTAGTACTATTCTTATCAGTGTAATTCCTGTTACGTCCCCTATCAGGGGACGTGTATATGGCATGGATTTTAGGAACCGGGAGATGGAAAAAGATGCTTGGTCGGTCCTCCTACTTCAAATTTGGGGCACTGCGCGTGCAATCTACTGTGCCACCAGATATGAGTGGTGTGTTAAGTAGTACTATTCTTATCAGTTTAATCCCTGTTACGTCCCCTATCAGGGGACGTGTATATGGCATGGATTTTAGGAACCGGGAGATGGAAAAAGATGCTTGGTCGGTCCTCCTACTTCAAATTTGGGGCACTGCACGTGAAATCTACTGTGCCACCATATATGAGTGGTGTGTTAAGTAGTACTATTCTTATCAGTTTAATCCCTGTTACATCCCCTATCAGGGGACGTGTATATGGCATGGATTTTAGGAACCGGGAGATGGAAAAAGATGCTTGGTCGGTCCTCCTACTTCAAATTTGGGGCACTGCGCATGCAATCTACTGTGCCACCAGATATGAGTGGTGTGTTAAGTAGTACTATTCTTATCAGTTTAATTCCTGTTACGTCCCCTATCAGGGGACGTGTATATGACATGGATTTTAGGAACCGGGAGATGGAAAAAGATGCTTGGTCGGTCCTCCTACTTCAAATTTGGGGCACTGCGCGTGCAATCTACTGTGCCACCAGATAGGAGTGGTGTGTTAAGTAGTACTATTCTTATCAGTTTAATTCCTGTTACGTCCCCTATCAGGGGACGTGTATATGGCATGGATTTTAGGAACCGGGAGATGGAAAAAGATGCTTGGTCGGTCCTCCTACGTCAAATTTGGGGCACTGCGCGTGCAATCTACTGTGCCACCAGATATGAGTATTGTGTTAAGTAGTACTATTCTTATCAGTTTAATCCCTGTTACGTCCACTATCAGGAGACGTGTATATGGCATGGATTTTAGGAACCGGGAGATGGAAAAAGATGCTTGGTCGGTCCTCCTACTTCAAATTTGGGGCACTGCGCGTGCAATCTACTGTGCCACCAGATATGAGTGGTGTGTTAAGTAGTACTATTCTTATCATTGTAATCCCTGTTACGTCCCCTATCAGGGGACGTGTATATGGCATGGATTTTAGGAACCGGGAGATGGAAAAAGATGCTTGGTCGGTCCTCCTACTTCAAATTTGGGGCACTGCGCGTGCAATCTACTGTGCCACCAGATATGAGTGGTGTGTTAAGTAGTACTATTCTTATCAGTGTAATCCCTGTTACGTCCCCTATCAGGGGACGTGTATATGGCATGAATTTTAGGAACCGGGAGATAGAAAAAGATGCTTGGTCGGTCCTCCTACTTCAAATTTGGGGCACTGCGCATGCAATCTACTGTGTCACCAGATATGAGTGGTGTGTTAAGTAGTACTATTCTTATCAGTTTAATCCCTGTTACGTCCCCTATCAGGGGACGTGTATATGGCATGGATTTTAGGAACCGGGAGATGGAAAAAGATGCTTGGTCGGTCCTCCTACTTCAAATTTGGGGCACTGCGCGTGCAATCTACTGTGCCACCAGATATGAGTGGTGTGTTAAGTAATACTATTCTTATCAGTAATCCCTGTTACGTCCCCTATCAGGGGAGGTGTATATGGCATGGATTTTAGGAACCGGGAGATGGAAAAAGATGCTTGGTCGGTCCTCCTACTTCAAATTGGGGGCACTGCGCGTACAATCTACTGTGCCACCAGATATGAGTGGTGTGTTAAGTAGTAGTATATGGCATGGATTTTAGGAACCGGGAGATGGAAAAAGATGCTTGGTCGGTCCTCCTACTTCAAATTTGGGGCACTGCGCGTGCAATCTACTGTGCCACCAGATAGGAGTGGTGTGTTAAGTAGTACTATTCTTATCAGTTTAATTCCTGTTACGTCCCCTATCAGGGGACGTGTATATGGCATGGATTTTAGGAACCGGGAGATGGAAAAAGATGCTTGGTCGGTCCTCCTACTTCAAATTTGGGGCACTGCACGTGAAATCTACTGTGCCACCATATATGAGTGGTGTGTTAAGTAGTACTATTCTTATCAGTTTAATCCCTGTTACATCCCCTATCAGGGGACGTGTATATGGCATGGATTTTAGGAACCGGGAGATGGAAAAAGATGCTTGGTCGGTCCTCCTACTTCAAATTTGGGGCACTGCGCATGCAATCTACTGTGCCACCAGATATGAGTGGTGTGTTAAGTAGTACTATTCTTATCAGTTTAATTCCTGTTACGTCCCCTATCAGGGGACGTGTATATGACATGGATTTTAGGAACCGGGAGATGGAAAAAGATGCTTGGTCGGTCCTCCTACTTCAAATTTGGGGCACTGCGCGTGCAATCTACTGTGCCACCAGAAAGGAGTGGTGTGTTAAGTAGTACTATTCCTATCAGTTTAATCCCTGTTATGTGCCTTTTTTATTGTTTTTTTTCTTAAGCCACAGTGCTGCACCAGAGGCCAAAAAAATTAGGCATGTACACATGCCTGACAAATTAGGTATTGTTGCAGGCGCTGCTGTAGCAGCGGCCAGAAAAATTGATGTTTGTTTCTCAGGCAGAAAGTGCCCTAAAACATTGTGGCTTGAAACCTAGTTGTTGGCGGATAAGTCACGCAAGTCATCCGGCATTCAGAGATAAAATACAGCAGTGTGTGGACCATTTTTAGCCCAAGGCAGCTCATCTCATCAGGCCTTTTTTAGTCGAATGTATCGCCCATTGTCAGTCCCTTCGGGATCCATCCCTCATTCATCTTAATAAAGGTGAGGTAATCTAGATTTTTTTGACCTAGGCGACTTCTCTTCTCAGTGACAATACCTCCTGCTGCACTGAAGGTTCTTTCTGACAGGACACTTGAAGTGGGGCAGGCCAGAAGTTCTATCGCAAATTGGGATAGCTCAGGCCACAGGTCAAGCCTGCACACCCAGTAGTCAAGAGGTTCATTGCTCCTCAGAGTGTCGAGATCTGCAGGTAAGGCGAGGTAGTCTGCTACCTGTCGGTCGAGTCATTCTCTGAGGGTGGACCCCAAAGGGCTGTGGCGATGCATAGGACTTAAAAAGCTCCATATGTCATCCATCAACAACACGACTGTAAAGTGTCCTGTCCTTGCCAGCGTGGTCATGGGAGGAGGAGGATTACTTTCACCTCTTCCCCTGTTAGATTCCCATTGTGCTGTGACATCACCCTTATATGCTGTGTAAAGCATACTTTTTAATTTATTTTGGAACTGCTGTATCCTTTCCGACTTGCGGTAATTCGGTAACATTTCAGACACTTTATGCTTATACCGGGGGTCTAGTAGCGTGGGCACCCAGTACAGGTCGTTCTCCTTCAGCTTTTTTATACGAGGGTCCCTCAACAGGCACGACAGCATGAAAGATCCCATTTGCACAAGGTTGGATGCCAAGCTACTCATGTCCCGTTCCTCGTCCTCAGTGATCTCACTGAAGGTATGTTCTTCCCCCCAGCCACGTACAACACCACGGGTACCAGATAGGTGACAACGAGCACCCTGGGAGGCCTGTTGTGGTTGGTCTTCTTCCTCCTCCTCCTCCTCAAAGCCACATTCCTCCTCTGACTCCTCCTCCTCACAATCCTCTTCCAGCATTGCCGCTGGTCCAGCAAGTGATGCTGATAAGGCTGTTTCTGGTGGTAATGGTGACCACAACTCTTCCTCTTCACGCTCATCTATGGCCTGATCCAGCACTCTTCGCAGGGCACGCTCCAGGAAGAAAACAAATTGTATGATGTCGCTTATGGTGCCTTTGGTGCGACTGACTAGGTTTGTCACCTCCTCAAAAGGACAAATGAGCCTATAGGCATTGCACATGAGCGTCCAGTAACGTGGCAAAAAAATTCCCAGCTCTTAAGAGGCTGTCCTAGCACCCCGGTCATACAAATAGTCGTTAACGGCTTTTTCTTGTTGGAGCAGGCGGTCGAACATTAGGAGTGTTGAATTCCAACGTGTCGGGCTGTTGCAAATCAAGCGCCTCACTGGCATGTTGTTTCGCCGCTGGATATCTGAAAAGTGTGCCATGCCACACACCTTCCTGGCCTGCTTCAGGACGTCCTGTAAGCTTGGGTACTTATGCAAAAAGCGTTGTACGATCAGATTACACACATGTGCCATGCACGGCACATGTGTCAACCTGCCCAAATTCAATGCCGCCACCAAATTTCTTCCGTTGTCAGAAACCACTTTGCCGATCTCCAGTTGCTGCAGAGTCAGCCACTGATCCACCTGTGCGTTCAGGGCGGACAGGAGTGCTGGTACGGTGTGACTCTCTGCTTTCAGGCAAGTCAACCCCAAGACGGCATGACACTGCCGTATCCGGTATGTGGAATAGCACCTGGGGAGCTGGGGGGGTGCCGTTGATGTGGAGCAAGATGCAGCAGGAGAAGAGGACTCATCCGAGGAGGTTATGGAAGAGAATGGAGCAGGAGGATTAAAGGAGGTGGCAGCAGGCCTGCCTGCAAGTCGTGGCGGTGTCACCAACTCCTCTGCAGAGCCACGCATTCCATGCTTGGCAGCCGACAGCAGGTTTACCCAATGCGCAGTGTAGGTGATATACCTGCCCTGACCATGCTTTGCAGACCAGCGGTGGTCAGATGGACCCTTGCCCCAACACTGTGTGCCAGACATGCCATTACTTCCTTTTGCACAATCGAGTACAGGTTGGGGACTGCCTTTTGTGCAAAGAAATTTCGGCCAGGTACCTTCCACTGCGGTGTCCCAATAGCTACACATTTTTTGAATGCCTCAGACTCCACCAGCTTGTATGGTAAAAGATGGCGGGCTAAGAGTTCACACAAGCCAGCTGTCAGACACCGGGCAAGGGGGTGACTTTGTGACATTGGCTTCTTACTCTCAAACATGTCCTTGATAGACACCTGACTGTGGGCTGATGAGCAGGAACTGCTCAAGGCGAGAGATGGAGTTGTGGATGGTTGAGAGGGGTCAAGGAGGACAGCAGTGGTTGACGTGGCTGAAGATGCTGGACCAGGAGGAGGATGGCGGCTTTGAGTTTGTCTGCTGCTTGTGTTGATCCCATAGGCGTTTGTGATGGGAGACCATGTGCCTTTGCAAAGCAGTTGTACCTAGGTGGGTGTTGGACTTCCCACGACTCAGTTTCTTTTGGCACAGGTTGCAAATGGCATCGCTGTTGTCAGAGGCAGACACACAAAAAAAATGCCACACTGCTTAGCTCTGCGATGACAGCATTCTGGTGGTGGCAACTGCATGCGTTGATTGGCGTGCTGTCTGGCTGACCCCGGGTGCCGATGTATGCTGTCTGACTGTGCCACTAGCTCCTTGCGATGACCTCCCCCTGCTTCCAACTCGTCTCCTTCTCCTCCTCTCTGTCTCCCAATCTGTTCTTCTTCTCTTCTAGCGGGCACCCACGTGACATCCACGGACTCATCGTCATCATCAACTGCTTCACTTGTATCTGACAACTTAACAAAGGAAGCAGCATCATCATCATCATCACACCGTACGTCCATGTCTGTAATGCTGCCAGACTGAGACATATCACTGTTATCTACATCCTCTGTCAATGATGGTTGCTCATCACTCATTTCTTCAAACTGATGTGTAAATAACTCCTCTGACCAAGTGAAGCGGCTGTGGTGCTAGTGTTGGTGGTGGTGACAGGCGGGCGAGTGGTAACTTGAGAGGTGCCTGAAGCAAAGCTGGAGGAGGATGGTGCGTAAAGGTTCCGAGTGGAAGCTGTAGAAGATTGGGTGTCCTGTGTTAGCCAGTCAACTATGTTCTCAAAACTTTTCGAGTTCATGGTACGTGGCCTCTGAACACTGGGCATTATTCTAGGGCCAAAGGGAATCACAGCACCACGACCACAACGGCACCTGCAGGGTGGCCTGCCTCTGCCTGTCATTTTTTTTTAATGTACACTTACACTACTATTAAACAAGATATGACTGTTGGCACTGGGCAAGTGTGCACAGTATACACTGTGAGCCTGACACAAAAAAGCAGACTGATGTTTCACAGTCAAAAAAGTTTTTCGTTTTTTCAAATGTACACTTACACTACTATTAAACAAGATATGAGTGGTGGCACTGGGCAAGTGGGCACAGTATACGCTGTGAGCCTGGCACAAAAAAGCAGACTGATGTTTCACAGTCCAAAAAGGTTTTTTTTATATGTACACTTACACTATTATTAAACAAGATATGAGTGGTGCCACTGGGCAAGTGGGCACAGTATACGCTGTGAGCCTGACACAAAAAAGCAGACTGATGCTTCACAGTCAAAAAAGTTTTGGTTTTTTTAAATGTACACTTTTTTTTATTTATTTTTTTATTTTATTTATTATCCAACAAAGCAAAATACAGCAATTAGCCAATATTACTAGATCATTACACCACGCAGGGTTAATGATCCCGAGCATTATAAAACAACATAATCCTGTTTATTTTGGCCCCTATAAACACAATAGTAATAATAAACTTCTACCTTACAAGTTTAATTAACACCTGTATCTATATTGTCGAGAAAAATTTAAACCATAGTTAAATAAATTAACAACATCTATATCCCTAGACACATAAGACCTGTACCTAAGGACTGCAATTTATTAAGATGTGTCTAAAGCTAACTAGGGGCCACTTAATCGGCCCTAAAGCGGGCCCATAACACCTTTTTCTATTTAAATGCCCTGTGTTAATTTAATTCAAATTTAAGGCCGACAGGCATTCATGCACTTGTTGGAGATTTTTATATTTATAACACCAACACAGAAAAGCGAACACAAAAACAGAGAAGAAAAAAAAAAAACAAAAAAAAAACAAGAAAGAGAGAAAGAGGAGAGGACCAAAAAAAAAAAAAAAAAAAACCCATTATATTTACCCCACTGTCTGCCCACTCTAACCTTAATTAAAGGCTTTATACAAGAATCTCACTACTGATTTCACCCCTTAATAAGGCAGTTTGAATCCAATTAGAATGTTTGAAGGGGGAAATAAATCTTATTTGTATCTCTATAGGATTTGAGAAAATATAATCACTCCATTTTCTAAAAAAGTTATCAATTTCACTTTCAGAGATTAGTGAAGTTTCAAATTGTTCCAAAATCATCTTAGCCTCTACTAAATTAAGCAGCCTATTGAGGGAAGGTTGTTTATTAGACTTCCACGAGGAAAATATAACATTTCTTGCACAAAGTATTATGAAATTAATAAAAATAGTATTCTCCTCCCGATCCCTATATCTCCTCAAGAAAACAATCTCCGCCTTATCCAAAGTTACTACATACTTTAATATCCGGGAAAGCCAAAACGATACTTTGCACCAAAATTGTTTTACTTTTGGGCAGTCCCATATGCAGTGCATCAGGTTGGCATTATGCATACTGCAACGTGAGCAAGAAAAAATCTGGGCTCTATTCCATCTTCCGACATCCTCTGGCGTAATATAAACTCTATTTATTAATTTAATATGCGATTCACGCCAAGATAATAGTGGCATCGCTACCCATGCCCTTGATATGCTCTTTTCAATTGTTTTAGACTCTATACCAGGTAAGTCCCGGGCCAATTTTTCTTGTAAGCGTTGCATCAAAACTTGTCCTTCTTTTAGCAGCAGAAGGTTATACCATTGTGATATGGCAACCTTTCCCTTTTGGAACCAATTTAGACCCATGTATACTCTCTCCCAGTTCCGGTTAAAATCTTGTAGCTGTTGTGTATTCAGAAAATGCCTAACTTGAAAGAATCCTAATAGATCACGGTTTGGGAGATTAAATTTTTCTTTCATAGCACTAAATGTATGTATCTCATAGTTAACCGAATCAATACACTGCATGAATGATTCAAGTCCTTGTGCTTTCCACCTTTTAAACACATCCGTTTCGTACCCTGCCGGAAATATCGGATTATTTTGTATAGGGAGATATTTAGAACATTGAAAATTAATATTCAAAGCATGACATAACTTATGCCAGTCAATTATAGGATTTTTAAAAGTGTTCATAATTTTAAGTTCTAATGGCCATTCTTTCTGATTAGAGTGAACTAATGCTTTTAGCGAATAAGGTTTGAACATATCCTTTTCCATCTCTCTAAGTGTCAAAAACCATTTCTCCGTTAGCCAATCCGGAACTATTTTTATTAGACATGCGAGATTATACTTTTGAATCGAAGGGAAACTCAGGCCAGCCTGTTCTTTAGGCTGATACAACCTTTTTAGGGATAGCTTTACTTTAGTTTTATCCCATAAGAATCGCACAAACGCTGCATTAAGTTGTTTTAAATCAGCTTTTTGTAGAAAAAGAGGAATATTCTGCATCACATATAGCAATTTAGGTAGAGCGATCATTTTGATTAAGTTAATTTTAGCAGCCAATGAAAGGGAAAAGAATGACCATTTTCTCATATCCTCCATAATTTTATTGATAACCACAGAAAAATTTGCCCTATACCAATGCTCCGGGCACGCTGATATGGAAATACCTAGATACCTAATACATTTGACTTCCTGAAACGGTATTGCCATATGAGAGTCACTAGTCTGGTTTAGCCATAGCATTTCCGATTTTTTTTAATTGATTGTGTATCCTGAAAAGGATCCAAAAGTTTCAAGCAAGTGCAAAAGCACTGGTACCTCCTGCCGGGTGTTAGAAAGAAATACTAAAAGATCATCCGCGTACAAGGATATTTGAGCATTCGTGTTGCCCACTTTTATCCCCTTAATTGCGCTCCGGAGAGCAATAGCTAAAGGTTCAATACTCAGATTGAACAAGAGGGGGGACAAAGGACAGCCTTGACGGGTTCCACGAAATAATTGAAAATATTCTGTGCATTCTCCGTTAACTATTAATGCCGATCTAGGTTTATCATAAAGCGCCTGTATAAAGGAGAGAAAAGGACCTTTAAAGCCAAATTGATCTAAAGTATAAGCCAAATGTTCCCAGCTGATGGCATCGAACGCTTTTTCAGCATCCAGTGCGATAATAGCTTTATCCTCCGTATCAAGTTTATTAAGCTTCTTTCTGGTGTTGATATATTCAACTATCAAGAGGCATTTCCGTAAATTCATAAAGGAAGTTCTCCCCTTTAAAAAACCTGTTTGATCTACATGGATCAGGTTAACAAGAATTTTCTGTAGTCTGGCTGCAAGGATACTTGTTAAAAGCTTGAAATCCGTGTTTAGCAATGAAATTGGGCGATACGACTTCAATTTTTCCACGTTCTTACCCTTTTTTGGGATCAAGACTATTAGTGAGGCACTAAAATTCACAGATATTGAGTGTCCTTGAACATAATATGCGTTAAACAGGTCCTGCAAAGGGCCAACAATCTGCTCTGACAAGATTTTATAAAACTCTGCCGGCAATGTGTCAGGGCCTGCTGCTTTGCCCAAACGACATTCTTTTATGGCCTGTAGAATTTTCTCTTTCGAGATTGGATTACTCATAGCCTTAGCAGTTTCTCTATCTAAGCAGGGTACCTTGAACATTTCCCAAAATAATTTTTTTATTATTTTCATTGCTTTCTCTTGAAAGAAAAAGCTGTTTATAATATTCTAAGAATTCTGTTCTAATTTCGGAAGCTTCAGTAACTCTTCTGTCATTATTAGAAATTGCCAAGATGTAGTTAGAGCCTCGGCTTTGTTTAACCAGATTGGCTAGATTTCTCCCAATCTTACCACCATATTTGTACATCCACGCATTAGTCCTTTTAATTTCACTTGCGGCTTTTTGTTGGAGGAAAATATCCCTCTCTTTTTTAGCCGATACATATTTTTGCCAGTTAGTTGGTGAGGCCTCTTGAATGTATGCATTATAAGCATTAGCCAGCTGATTAGATAGTTGTAAATCACGTTTATGGCTTTTTTTTCCATAATTTATGGAGATAGGCTTTTATTTCTCCTCGTAAAACCGCCTTTGCTGCCTCCCAATAGGTCTCCGAACTTGAGACTGACTGTACATTATAATGCGCAAACTTCCTCCATGATTCAGTTAACCAATTTCTGAATCCACTATTTGCATATAGAAACTTAGGAAAAGAGTATACTGGGCTCTTTTTATGATGTGAGGCAACTGGAAGTGACAACCAAATTGGTGCATGATCTGATATAATAATGTCCCTAATCTCTGCTTCAGCTGATGCCATCAGTCTTTCATTGACCAGAATATAATCTATGCGAGAAAGAGTTTTAAAAGTATTAGATTTGCAGGTAAATACTTTCAGCTCAGGATTTTTAATGCGCCAAATGTCTTTTAAATTAAGGGCGTTTCTAAACTTTCTAAAAAGTGTTAAATCCTGTTTATCTTTACAACTACGTTTCCCTTTACAGGGCCATCTATCCAGTGGATATTGCGCTATCAAATTGAAGTCTCCTGCAACTATCAATTTGCTTTCAATAAACTGGGCTAATTTCATCTGTGCTTTGTCCCAAAATTTGCGTGTGTTATTATTAGGACCATAAATATTGCAGAGTGTATAACTTTGACCTCTTATCTCCATCTGTAAGATTATATATCTGCCATCCATATCTATCTCCGTATGTGTTATCTTATATTCTAAATCTTTATGCAGCAAGATTGCTACACCACGTTTCCTAGTAGCCCCTGCAGACGCGATCACTTCCCCCACCCAGCCTGTTCTCAGTTTATTTGCTTCATTTTGTACTATATACGTTTCCTGCAAAAATGCTATATTGCATCTAAATTTCTTTACAATCATTTTCCTTTTAATTGGCGACGTAATGCCTCTAACATTCCATATTAACTCTATATTTGCTTTATCTACCATATCCAATAAAAAGTGAACAGACAAGGTTTAATACAATTAAGCAAAAGATAAGTATATTCCACCAATGGGCAGGCAGCGGGGAAGGAGAAAGAGAAGAAGAGAGAAAAAAAAAAAAAAAAAGAGGGGGGATAAAAAAAACATCTAATCATTCCATTGTCAAGCCTTAATCTTATAATAAATATTCTACAGAACAGCATAATCCTATTTTTCTTCTTCTAAAAATTTAATAGCTTCCTGTTGGGTATTTAATATTATCGAGGAGTTCTCTTTAATCACCTTAATCCTAGCTGGGTATAATAAAAAGGCTTCATACCCCTTCTGTATAATACGGGTGTATAATGGAGCCATGCCCTTTCTGCGATTCGTAGTTTAGGCCGAATAGTCGTGGAACATGAGCATTTTACTGCCCTCTAGAAAAACATCTTTCTTTTTGCGATATGCATTTAATAATTCAACTTTCTCTTGAAAATTGAGCATTTTGGCGATTACCGGCCGGGCTATCTTTTCTCCGTCTGATCGAAATTTTCCCTGACCTATTCTATGTACTGTTTCGACTACCAGCTGACGTTTGGGCCCGGACATTTCTAATAATACTGGCAGTTTCTCAGTCATAAATTTTCTTAGATCTGAATACTCTGTTGTTTCTGGTATACCTAAAATTCTGAGGTTATTCCTCCTCGATCTATCTTCAAGATCATCTACCCTGTCTTGTAGCTTTTTAAGTGATGCCCTATATATACTTGTGTCCTGTTCTGTTATATTCATTCTGTCTTCCATATCAGAGATCTGTGACTCAACAGCTTCGATTCTATTATTAAATACATGGATCTCATTAGTAAGTGATAAAACATCCTGACGGATCTGCTCAAACTGGGGAGTCATTGCATCATAAATAGCCTTGACTAAGGCTTGTGGATCTGTATCCAACTTTGTATTAAGATTTTCTTCACTAATACTCTCTTGCAAAACAGCACCTGTTTTACTCTTTTTATCTTTTTTGGGCGCCATGCCTGGGGATTTGGCTTTGACAGTGTGTACAAATTTCTCCATGTGTATACAATAGGACTAATCAAGTCCTGTGAAATGCTTGTGAAACTTAATTATAGACATAAACCTATAATTTCTCTGTGTTTATTTAGTATCTATTCATGTCTGAAAACAGACCCACTATTCTTTTTTTCAAGAGTTATAACCAAACTAGGGTGAACATTTTTTTTTTTTTTTTTAGATACACAGTGCAAATTAATCTCAACCTTAAAATACAAGTGATCTTAGTCACCACGTGTTAACCTCTACTTAAACTAGACTAGTGCTTGTGCAAAAAAAAAAAAAAAAGGGGTGTGCAAAACAATATAATCAAATCCCCTTTTCTTCTTTTTCTGAGCAGCTAAAATAGGATAGTCAACCTATATGGCAAGAGGTTAGTGAACAAACACAAAGTAGCAAATTTTACCTCATACAACAAGTATTCCTTAACTTGGGCCTACCTCCTATGCAGCTTAAATGAGCTTATCCTAGCATAACCTAAGGCTCTCTGTCTGGCCTTGTATCTTAACTAAAAAGCTCTATATGCAGAGATACCTCAGTTTTATCAATAAGTGCAGAAGACTTATATTGCTTTTACACAACTTGAACCCAAACTGTGTTACACCTATGTGATATTACATATTCGAGAAGAACAGCATAGAAATGGCATAACAGGTTCATAGAGCAACAACATATAATACTGCAAAGAGAAAAAGGAATTAAAGTGATTAATTTCAAGCTTTCAAGCTTTCACTTCATTTGAAAATGACCAGCTGAGGGTGGAAAGCTATGCAGTCCATTTGAAATCTGACACCAATTTTATGCCAAATAAAGACTTCTATTTTTCATTCAGCCTTGCTATCCTGTAAAGACCAATTCATTATGCAAAAAAGAGGCGTCTTAGAACTTTGATTGAAGCAAGTTATTATGTGGACCTCCTGTCCTGCAAGATTTACAATGTCCAGCAAAAAAGATCACATAAGGAACTCCCAGATACACAGGATTATTGAAACTTCAGTAATCTCAGGGGCGCTTCACTGGTCACACTATAAGGGACTTACATATGTAGGATAAAGACAATTAACCAGCTAGTACCTGCATGCCTGATACCATAGTACCTGTCCAGGCCTTATCACATCCAATCTTCACCCTGCCAAGTTAGACCAGACTTGTTATGCCCTATGTTTTCAGAATAATCGGGTAGCCAGCTACATACCATAAATCACTGGCTTCTAGATCATCAAAACCTAACAACTTGACCAGGTTGCTTCACTGGTTAATCTTTCTCTTTATTATGAGGGACTTATTTAGCTAGTACGATACAATAGCACCTTGATAACATCCCATAACACCGTTTTAATTTTTGTCCGGTCTTTATCCAGAACTAGCCTTCTTCACCCTCAAACATACAGTGACAGAAGAAAAACCAGACTAGTTATACCCAGCAAGCGTTATATTATATCCACTAGAGCACTGAGAGTTAATATACTTTGACAATGTATGGAGCATAAAAACAAGTAAAATGTCCATGGCCAGTAGACATGTTAGGCCAGAGAGTGGGTTACCAGACCAAGTGCTGCAGGTCTAAAAGCACTTGTGCGACGCCTGTACTCAAGCCGAATACTCCAGCCAAGAGTGATGTCGACGTCAATACAGGCATACCAGCTTTCCACGGCTTGACACAATCTTTTTTGGGGATATGTTCGACACCACTAGCTCCACGCCACAGAGCCTCTTTCGCTTCCCCGCTCTAGCAGCACACCTGTATACACCTGCGTGTCAGACCGATCCGTCGTACGCCTCCGTCATGTGCGTTCCGGCAACCTAAATAATATATTGGGTATTGTTTTTTACTTTTCTAGGCAGCCATCAACAAATCCCTTTAAATGTACACTTACACTACTATTAAACAAGATATGAGTTGCGGCACTGGGCAAGTGGGCACAGTATATGCTCTGACACAAAAAAGCAGACTGATGTTTAACAGTTCAAAAAGTTTTTTTTTTTTTAAATGTACACTTACACTACTATTAAACAAGATATGAGTGGTGGCACTGGGCAAGTGGGCACAGTATACGCTGTGAGCCTGACACAAAAAAGCAGACTGATGTTTCACAGTCGAAAAAGTTTTTTTTTTTTTAAATGTACACTTACACTACTATTAAACAAGATATGAGTGGTGGCACTGGGCAAGTGGGCACAGTATACGCTGTGAGCCTGTCACAAAAAAGCGACTGATGTTTCACAGTCCAAAAAGTTTTTTTTTTTTTAAATGTACACTTACACTACTATTAAACAAGATATGAGTGGTGGCACTGGGCAAGTGGGCACAGTATACGCTGTGAGCCTGACACAAAAAAGCAGACTGATGTTTCACAGTCCAAAAAGTTTTAATTTTTTTTTCAAATATACACTTACACTACTATTAAACAAGATATGAGAGGTGCCACTGGGCAAGTGGGCACAGTATACACTGTGAGCCTGACACAAAAGAACAGACTGATGTTTCAAAGTCAAAAAAGTTTTTTGTTTTTTTTAAATGTACACTTAAACTACTATTAAACCAGATATGAGTGGTGGCACTGGGCAAGTGGGCACAGTATAAGCTGTGAGCCTTACACAAAAAAGCAGACTGATGTTTCACAGTCCAAAAAGTTTTTTTTTTTTTTTTAAATGTACACTTACACTACTATTAAACAAGATATGAGTGGTGCCACTGGGCAAGTGGGCACAGTATACGCTGTGAGCCTGACACAAAAAAGCAGACTGATGTTTCACAGTCAAAAAAGTTTTTTTTTTTTTTAATTGTACACTTACACTACTATTGAACAAGATATGAGTGGTGGCACTGGGCAAGTGGGCACAGTATACGCTGTGAGCCTGACACAAAAAAACAGACTGATGTTTCACAGTCCAAAAAGTTTTTTTTTTTTAAATGTACACTTACACGACTATTAAACAAGATATGAGTGGTGCCACTGGGCAAGTGGGCACAGTATACGCTGTGAGCCTGACACAAAAAAGCAGACTATTCAACAGTCCAAAACGTTTTTTTTGTTTAAATGTACACTTACACGACTAGTAAACAAGATATGAGTGGTGCCACTGGGCAAGTGGGCACAGTATACGCTGTGAGCCTGACACAAAAAAGCAGACTGATGTTTCACAGTCAAAAAAGTTTTTTTTTTTTTTTAAATGTACACTTACACTACTATTAAAACAAGATATGAGTGTGGCACTGGGCAAGTGGGACACAGTATACGCTGTGAGCCTGACACAAAAAAGCAGACTGATGTTTCACAGTCCAAAAAGTTTTTTTTTTTTTTTAATTGTACACTTACACTACTATTAAACAATATGTGGAGTGGTGCCACTGGGCAAGTGGGCACAGTATACGCTGTGAGCCTGACACAAAAAAGCAGACTGATGTTTCACAGTCCAAAAAGTTTTTTTTTTTTTTTAATTGTACACTTACACTACTATTAAACAATATGTGAGTGGTGCCACTGGGCAAGTGGGCACAGTATACGCTGTGAGCCTGACACAAAAAAGCAGACTGATGTTTCACAGTCCAAAAAGTTTTAATTTTTTTTTCAAATATACACTTACACTACTATTAAACAAGATATGAGGGGTGCCACTGGGCAAGTGGGCACAGTATACACTGGTGGCACTGGGCAAGTGGGCACAGTATACGCTGTGAGCCTGACACAAAAAAGCAGACTGATGTTTCACAGTCCAAAAAGTTTTTTTTTTTTTTTAAATGTACACTTACACGACTATTAAACAAGATATGAGTGGTGCCACTGGGCAAGTGGGCACAGTATACGCTGTGAGCCTGACACAAAAAAGCAGACTGATGTTTCACAGTCAAAAAAGTTGGTTTTTTTTAAATGTACACTTACACTACTATTAAACAAGATATAAGTGGTGGCACTGGGCAAGTGGGCACAGTATACGCTGTGAGCCTGACACAAAAAAAGCAGACTGATGTTTCACAGTCCAAAATGTTTTTAGTTTTTTTTTAAATGTACTCTTACACTACTATTAAACAAGATATGAGTGGTGCCACTGGGCAAGTGGGCACAGTATACGCTCTGAGCCTGACACAAAAAAGCAGACTGATGTTTCACAGTCAAAAAAGTTTTTTTTTTTTTTTAAATGTACACTTACACTACTATTAAACAAGATATGAGTGGTGGCACTGGGCAAGTGGCCACAGTATACGCTGTGAGCCTGACACAAAAAAAGCAGACTGATGTTTCACAGTCCAAAAAGATTTTTTTTTTTTTTAATGTACACTTACACTACTATTAAACAATATATGAGTGGTGCCACTGGGCAAGTGGGCACAGTATACGCTGTGAGCCTGACTCAAAAAAGCAGACTGATGTTTCACAGTCAAAAAAGTTTTTTTTTTTTTTTTAAATGTACACTTACACTACTATTAAACAAGATTTGAGTGGTGGTACTTGGCAAGTGGGCACAGTATACACTGTGAGCCTTACACAAAAAAGCAGACTGATGTTTCACAGTCCAAAAAGTTTTTTTTTTTTTAAATGTACACTTACACTACTATTAAACAAGATATGAGTGGTGCCACTGGGCAAGTGGGCACAGTATACGCTGTGAGCCTGACACAAAAAAGCAGACTGATGTTTCACAGTCAAACGTTTTTTTTTTTTTTAAATGTACACTTACACTAGTATTAAACAAGATATGAGTGGTGGCACTGGGCAAGTGGGCACAGTATACACTGTGAGCCTGACACAAAAAAGCAGACTGATGTTTAACAGTTCAAAAAGTTTTTTTTTTTAAAATGTACACTTACACTACTATTAAACAAGATATGAGTGGTGGCACTGGGCAAGTGGGCACAGTATACGCTGTGAGCCTGACACAAAAAAGCAGACTGATGTTTCACAGTCCAAAAAGTTTTAATTTTTTTTTCAAATATACACTTACACTACTATTAAACAAGATATGAGGGGTGCCACTGGGCAAGTGGGCACAGTATACACTGGTGGCACTAGGCAAGTGGGCACAGTATACGCTGTGAGCCTGACACAAAAAAGCAGACTGATGTTTCACAGTCCAAAAAGTTTTTTGTTTTTTTTAAATGTACACTTACACGACTATTAAACAAGATATGAGTGGTGCCACTGGGCAAGTGGGCACAGTATACGCTCTGAGCCTGACACAAAAAAGCAGACTGATGTTTCACAGTCAAAATAGTTTTTTTTTTTTTTAAATGTACACTTACACTACTATTAAACAAGATATGAGTGGTGGCACTGGGCAAGTGGGCACAGTATACGCTGTGAGCCTGACACAAAAAAGCAGACTGATGTTTCACAGTCCAAAAAGTTTTAATTTTTTTTTCAAATATACACTTACACTACTATTAAACAAGATATGAGAGGTGCCACTGGGCAAGTGGGCACAGTATACACTGTGAGCCTGACACAAAAGAACAGACTGATGTTTCACAGTCCAAAAAGTTTTTTTTTTTTTAAATGTACACTTACACTACTATTAAACAAGATATGAGTGGTGCCACTGGGCAAGTGGGCACAGTATACGCTGTGAGCCTGACACAAAAAAGCAGACTGATGTTTCACAGTCCAAAAAGTTTTTTTTTTTTAAATGTACACTTACACTACTATTAAACAAGATATGAGTGGTGGCACTGGGCAAGTGGGCACAGTATACGCTGTGTGCCTGACATAAAAAAGCAGACTGATGTTTCACAGTCCAAAAAGTTTTTTTTTTTTAAAATGTACACTTACACTACTAATAAACAAGATATGAGTGATGGCACTGGGCAAGTGGGCACAGTATACGCTGTGAGCCTGACACAAAAAAAGCAGACTAATGTTTCACAGTCAAAAAAGTTTTTTTTTTTAAATGTACACTTACACTACTATTAAACAAGATATGAGTGGTGGCACTGGGCAAGTGGGCACAGTATACTCTGTGAGCCTGACACAAAAAAAGCAGACTGATGTTTCACAGTCCAAAATGTTTTTAGTTTTTTTTTTAAATGTACTCTTACACTACTATTAAACAAGATATGAGTGGTGCCACTGGGCAAGTGGGCACAGTATACGCTCTGAGCCTGACACAAAAAAGCAGACTGATGTTTCACAGTCAAAAAAGTTTTTTTTTTTTTAAATGTACACTTACACTACTATTAAACAAGATATGAGTGGTGGCACTGGGCAAATGGGCACAGTATACGCTGTGAGCCTGACATGAAAAAGCAGACTGATGTTTCACAGTCCAAAACGTTTTTTTTTTTTTTAAATGTACACTTACACTACTATTAAACAATATATGAGTGGTGCCACTGGGCAAGTGGGCACAGTATACGCTGTGAGCCTAACACAAAAAAGCAGACTGATGTTTCACAGTCAAAGAAGTTTTTTTTTTTTTTTAAATGTACACTTACACTACTATTAAACAAGATATGAGTGGTGGCACTGGGCAAGTGGGCACAGTATACACTGTGAGCCTGACACAAAAAAGCAGACTGATGTTTCACAGTCCAAAAAGTTTTTTGTTTTTTTTAAATGTACACTTACACTACTATTAAACAAGATATGAGTGGTGCCACGGGGCAAGTGGGCACACTATACGCTGTGAGCCTGACACAAAAAAGCAGACTGATGTTTCACAGTCCAAAAAGTTTTTTTTTTTAAAATGTACACTTACACTACTATTAAACAAGATATGAGTGGTGGCACTGGGTAAGTTGGCACAGTATACGCTGTAAGCCTGACACAAAAATGCAGACTGATGTTTAACAGTCCAAAAAGTTTTTTTTTTTTAAATGTACACTTACACTACTATTAAACAAGATATGAGTGGTGGCACTGGGCAAGTGGGCACAGTATACGCTGTGTGCCTGACACAAAAAAGCAGACTGATGTTTCACAGTCAAAAAAGTTTTTTTTTTTTTAAATGTACACTTACACTACTAATAAACAAGATATGAGTGGTGGCACTGGGCAAGTGGGCACAGTATACGCTGTGAGCCTGACACACACGCTGGCAGGCAGGCAGGCAACTGCAATTAGATTACACAAGTAGACTGATGTTTCACAGTCAAAAAAGTTTTTTTTTTTAAATTTACACTACTGCTACACCAGATATGAGTGGTGGCACTGGGCAAGTGGGCACAGTATACGCTGTGAGCCTGACACACACGCTGGCAGGCAGGCAACTGCAATTAGATTACACAAGCAGACTGATGTTTCATAGTCAAAAAAGTTTTTTTTTTAAATTTACACTACTGTTACACCAGATATGAGTGGTGGCACTGGGCAAGTGGGCACAGTATACACTGTGAGCCTGGCACACATGCTGGCAGGCAGGCAACTGCAATTAGATTACACAGGAAAAAAAAAACAGACTGATGTTCTAGCCCTAAAAAGGGCTTTTTGGGGTGATGTCCTTACAGCAGAGATCAGATGAGTCCTTCAGATAGTAGATATGAGGTCATATTTACTTGGATCCTTGAGCAGTGGGTGGAACATCCTTGGGAGGGGAATGGATATTTTTTATTTTTATCCTAACCATTTTTTCCTCACTCTCTTTCCCCTTCCTATAAGGAGTTGTATATATACCTATATAGTTTTTATATTAATCAAGTCAAATGTATCATATTTTGCTGTATCTGAGGAGCTTATGATCTAAAAGTCTCTGCTCTGGTAGTGACATTATCTAACAAGTTTTGTCAGGACTTTGGGGTTCATTAGAATTATTTTAGAAAGACAAATTTTAGGTTGATAGATCTCTATCTTACTATAGAGGGTTTTAGATGTGAAGGAGAGACACATACTGTACATTACAATATATTGCTAAAAAGAGCCCCCAAAGCTTTTGTGAGACTTCTCTTCATGTTGTTGTTTTTTTTTTTTTTATATATATATATATATATATATATATATATATATATATATATATATTTATTTATTGAGGTTTTCAGCAAGTACAATAATATAATCATGTACAGCAAATATTAGGAGTATCATATTGCTAGCTGTTACATTATGAAAATATCTTAACAAAGTAAAATCCAAAACAGCATAAATGTTGTAGTATGCATTGAAGTTAGAACCTCTTTTTAATAAGTATAATTTCCTCCAATATTACGAGGGACCACTCATGGATCTTGAAAAGTTTAGAGTATTATACAGGAGGAATTCTTTCCTATGAATGAGTAATGTAGTAAAATATTTAAGTACGTTGTGTTGCGTTCATTCAACTTGTAAAAAGGCAAATGCTGGACAATCTTGCTAAACTCAGAAGGGAAACTAAGCTCAATGTTGTTGATATGCAAGATTTAGTTATAAGGAAGATAGGTACGGTGCGGTATAAACTAGATAAACCGCGTATCTAGTCCTTCTGAAGAAGGAGGCTTATTATGTGTGGGGGGGGGGGGGAGGTGGTAATTTGGGCATGGTAAGCAAAAGACGCCACTGGACAACCTGTGGAAATGCCAGAGTAGTATATAAGTGAGGGGTTAAAGTTGAGGTAAATAACAGAATATAAATGCTCTTCTAACACCTTTTAATATAAAGGCCTGAATTCGGCTTGCCATATCGTATTTAACTAGTTAAGGTAATGTGAAAAGCCAACCGCACAAACTCTAGCTTTAATTGTGGGGTGTGGATAATGCAGTGTATTGTACACTAAATCTGGACATGTGTTAGCTAAAGTACAGACTAGTAGATGAACGGGGCGAACAGAATAAAAGTGACAACCACCAACAACACGAGTCTTCAATTGGCACTGAGGAATAGGCTAGTAAGTAGGTTACACAAGTTTAAGACAAAATGTAAATAGATAAATGCGAGGGTAATTAATTAAGCCGTTGAATATCTCCCCCCTGAATTAAAAGGTACTCTGTCTCCCGGATGTGGGACCACCACCCAGGAACAGAAGGATCATACCACTAATGTATATATCTATTACCAAGGGAGAGTAGAATATGAAATTCTAGACTATACTATAACTTAAATTTAAGTAAGTGCATATGACACCCTAACCTAAATGGCTAAAATTGAAAAGTGAGAACACCCTCAGGCCAAACTCCAGCCCCCATGTCTATATGGTGGGACTAACAATACAGTATAAAGTGAAGCTCAAGTTGAGTAACCAAGGACCTTATGTCTGTGATAAATAAGCACAAAATAAATACCAAATAGCTTGAATAAGCTATGCTTAAATTATTCATTAAAGCCTTGTCCTATACCAGATCTAGAGAATAAGTGTTGGTTTCAGAACTGTTCGATCAATTGACTCTAATAGTGCATAGCATGTTTTCTGCTGGGCTACATAGGTGTTCACTGAAGGAAACACTTGTAACTGAAATCTTTCACATTAGTCCTATACAGTGGCAAACAGAGACTGGGAAATAACTTCTCTTTCACACAAAATATCTGCAGGCTTACCAATTATATAGCTAGACTGTCTGCCAAAATTGAGTCTGAACCTATATATGAACAGCAGAGGTTTATGTTTCTAGATAAAATATGTAACTATAATCAAGGTAGACTGTAAAACATTTTACCATCATATATCTTTGGAACCTATAGGTACATTTTAAATATAAAATTTAGATTAACTTGTAAAACAGGAACAATAACAGTAATCAAACTTGCATATAAGAAACATTAAGATGGGGTAATTGTCCATGTCTAATATGTTGTTCATTATCACAGGAAGCAAAATCTACAGTTACCGTGATTAGCCCACTTCATGGTAAGTCAAGCTCAGTGTAAATATCATGTCTTGTTGATCAGAAAAGAACGTTCCAGAAGAATGCATAGGACCGTGCTTGGGCCATGGTGTGTCTGGGGGGATCTCTGTGATAAATGGAAGGCAGCAAACGCAGATCTATGCCCGCAGCAGGCTCATGCAGGAAGGTGTCGTCATTAATTGGTAAACGAGTGCAGCAGAGAGAGAACTCCCTGCCTAAATAGTTCTGCCACCGCTGACAAATGCGATTATCCATAGTCAATCAATGTTTTTGGGGACAGTAGTCTGAGGAGGAGAAGTGATTTTGATCTGCCCTCCGTGTCCCAGGGTGAGCATCCATTAACCCACACCAGTCTTAGTGAGGTTATGTGGTTGTAATGGCTCCTTCAGCCAGGCGGAGGAAAATTGTATACCCACTTCTCCGGGCTTCTGAGTCATCTTCGTGATCTCTAGTGAGATATCTTCCGCAGCCTCCATCTGCACTAGAGTAAGGTGTAGTGATTTTAGCCTGCTTCCCTCGGGGTGCACGGACAGTTTTGAGAACTTCCATGTCGCGTTGCTTAGGATTTAAGGAATCCACAGTTGGTAGCAGTCGTTTCATCAGGGGAGATAATAGTAAAGCAATGCTCATCTTGAGGGTCTGGAAGTGAGCATCAATGAGCTTCTGGGTGTGAAGTTACCAGGCCTCTACCGTCTCCATGTTGAAACTGCACCTCAAGTGCAAGCGAGCGCTCACAGACATATATTCCCCAATGCTTAGATGTGCAGAAAGAGTTAGGACAGTTTAGAGGTCCGGGGTAGAGTATATTGTGGTCAGCTAATTCCTCTGACTGTAATAATTGCCAAGGCCTGCGGGCCTAGATGAAATAGTAGCGCTTACTGCATGACAAGGTTGAGAAGTCCTAATCTTGCATAACTACTCAGTATAGATCTGTGTCTTGTTTGAGATGCTTAATCATATATATAAGAGATATTGGGCATATATCCAGGGTTTTAATATTAGATTTTTTCCCATTTTGTAGGTTATAAGCCAGGAGCTCTGCTCACACACGTCTGTCCTCATCAGCAGATGGCTCCGCCCCCCCCCCTGTTGTTGCACTTTTGATCACCAGGACCTGAGTTTCTCCATTGTGAGTATTTGTACACCTTGGGGTATGGAAACCAAATAATGGGGGTGTAGGCCTAATAATTAGAAAAAAAAAATTGTTGTTAGATAAGATTATTAATTATCATCATTATCAACAGCTTGATTCCATATTTTCATTGCACAAGAACAAGAGAAAGAATCTCACTAGTTGTAGCTAGCTTGTGTATTTGTGATCTGCCAATTCTATATAAACAAATATGATATAATCCTTATGAATTTCTATCAGCTGTTCTGTTCTCCATATATAAAATAAAACTAATAAAACCAAGATATTGAAAAGCTTTGAAGTCACACCGGTACCTAACAGTCTAGAGAAGGGGGTATGGGGACTCATTGATCAATCCATTAGGGATCTGTAATCATAAATAGCTTAAAGGGACATGAAACTCAGATAGAACATGCAATTTTAAACAACTTTCTAATTCACATCTATTATCACATTTTATTTGAACTCTTAATATCTTTTGTTGAAAATCAGGGACGTATGCTCAGGAGCCAGTCCATTTCAGGAGCACTATATGGCAGCAGTTTTGCAAGAATGTTATCCATTTGCAAAAGCACTAGAGGGCAGCACTATTTCCTGTCATGTAGTGCACCAGATGCTACCTAAGTATCGCTTCAACACAGAATATCATGGGAATAGAAGTAATAGAAGTAAATTTAAAACTTTTTTTAAATTATTTGCTCACAAAAAAATATTTTTGGGTTTCGTATCCCTGTACGATTTTAATGGATGCTTTTTTGACCTGTGTAATTTAAATTAAATGGTTAAGACTTTGTGTACTAAAGTCTATATGGGCTAGATTACAAGTGGTGTGTTATCGCATGTTGTGATAATCAATATCGAGACAGCGTTAACTTGCACGCATGTTACAAGTTGCAAATAAATTAGTTTTTCTCGAGCACAAACTAAATTTGCATATATATATATATATATGTGTGTGTATGAAAATATTTTAATATTTGAATAGTTGTGTGTATATATATATATATATATATATATATATATATATATACAGTTGCAAGAAAAAGTATGTGAACCCTTTGGAATTATATGGATTTCTGCACAAATTGGTCATAAAATGTGATCTGATCTTCATCTAAGTCACAACAATAGACAATCACAGTCTGCTTAAACTAATAACACACAAAGAATGAAATGTTGCCATGTTTTTTATTGAACACACCATGTAAACATTCACAGTGCAGGTGGAAAAAGTATGTGAACCCTTGGATTTAATAACTGGTTGAACCTCCTTTGGCAGCAATAACTTCAGCCAAACGTTTCCTGTAGTTGCAGATCAGACGTGCACAACGGTCAGGAGTAATTATTGACCATTCCTCTTTACAGAACTGTTTCAGTTCAGCAATATTCTTGGGATGTCTGGTGTGAATCGCTTTCTTGAGGTCATGCCACAGCATCTCAATCGGGTTGTGGTCAGGACTCTGACTGGGCCACTTCAGAAGGTGTATTTTCTTCTGTTTAAGCCTGTTGTTGATTTACTTCTATGCTTTGGGTCATTGTCCTGTTGCAACATCCATCTTCTGTTGAGCTTCAGCTGGTAGACAGATGGCCTTAAGTTCTCCTGCAAAATGTCTTGATAAACTTGGGAATTCATTTTTCCTTCGATGATAGCAATCCGTCCAGGCCCTGACGCAGGAAAGCAGCCCCAAACCATGATGCCCCCACCACCATACTTCACAGTTGGGATGAGGTTTTGATGTTGGTGTGCTGTGCCTCTTTTTCGCCACACATAGTGTTATGTGTTTCTTCCAAATAACTCAACTTTGGTTTCATCTGTCCACAGAATATTTTGCCAGTACTGCTGTGGAACATCCAGGTGCTCTTGTGCAAACTTTAAACGTGCAGCAATGTTTTGTTTGGACAGCAGTGGCTTCCTCTGTGGTATCCTCCCATGAAATCCATTCTTGTTTAGTGTTTTACGTATTGTAGATTCGCTAACAGGGATGTTAGCATTTGCCAGTGACTTTTGTAAGTCTTTAGCTGACACTCTAGGATTCTTCTTCACCTCATTGAGCAGTCTGCGCTGTGCTCTTGCAGTCATCTTTACAGGACGGCCACTTCTAGGGAGAGTAGCAGCAGTGCTGAACTTTCTCAATTTATAGACAATTTGTCTTACCGTGGACTGATGAACAGCAAGGCTTTTGGAGATACTTTTATAACCCTTTCCAGCTTTATGCAAGTTAACAATTCTTAATCGTAGGTCTTCTGAGAGCTCTTTTGTGCGAGGCATCATTCACATCAGGCAATGCTTCTTGTGAAAAGCAAACCCAGAGCTGGTGTGTGTTTTTTATAGGGCAGGGCAGCTGTAACCAACACCTCCAATCTCATCTCATTGATTGGACTCCAGTTGGCTGACATCTCACTCCAATTAGCTCTTGGAGATGTCATTAGTCTAGGGGTTCACATACTTTTTCCACCTGCACTGTGAATGTTTACATGGTGTGTTCAATAAAAACATGGCAACATTTAATTCTTTGTTATTAGTTTAAGCAGACTGTGATTGTCTATTGTTGTGACTTAAATGATGATCAGATCACATTTTATGACCAATTTGTGCAGAAATCCATATCATTCCAAAAGGTTCACATACTTTTTCTTACAACTGTATATATATATATATATATATATATTTATATATATACATATATCTGTATATACATGTGTATTTATATATGTATAAATACACATATAAACACATACTTACACATGTATAGCTTGCATTGTTTGGCTGGTTTAGGACCCAGGTTGTGGAAGGGACTTTTGACATGGTACCTGGGCTTGTCCCATTTGGCCAGATGCAGTAATTAACCCTTTGATTTCTGCTTGTAATCTTAGCTGAGAGCTTGTAAGTGAGTGCTAAACTTTCTCTGTGTGTTGTATTAATTTGTTTTGTAATTTTCCCTTTGGGCCTTGCACCCAGACCTGTCTGGGGTTAACTGCCTGTGACTCTGGGGACTACACAGCTGCCTGAGAGTGCCACTGAGCACCCAGGGCTGATCATGTTGCAGGGTCATAGGATGTGTACCCAGTCTAGTCTGAGAGTGCAGTCCCCTTCCGTGTTTTGTATATATACTGCATATATATATATATATATATATATATATATATATACTGTATATATATATATATATATATATATATATATATATATATATACTTGAAAGGAAGACGATATCCAAAGCGAAGTTAAAACAAAGTCCTTTATTGAATTCCACTTATGGTAAAAACAAACATGGGAGTACCATATGCACATAAAAGTTTAAACACATGAGAGCATTAGGCTAACATGTTTCGGCCTTCTGCCGTAATCGTAGCTGACATTATGCTAACGTGTCATAGATTTAAAGGGATATCTGTTCTCTGATAGGTTTGCAAATTACCAATCACCATGAATCACTTCTAGTGCTAAAATTAACCTCTTAAATACTTGAGACACTAGCTTTGGACTGTTTTTAGTGTATTTTTGGTTTAGTATTACCTCCCCCCCACTTTTTTTTCTCTTTGCCCTCCTCAGAGTTGTCTTGATTTTTTTTTTATTTTAATTAAATTATTTTTTTCTTTTACCATATTAATCATTAAGTACAATATGTAGCTGCCTACGGGCACCAATGCACTAAAGCAGCATCATTTGGCTTTTAACTCGCATAAATGAGCCCTTTCTGCTTTTATGTAATATTGCAATATTTTCCAGTGCATTTAAATGGGTTTTACATCACTGAATGACTAATTAGATTTCACTGTGGTGACACAGACTGCTGTAATTGCTGTTAATAACCGCAGGTCTCTCTGGCATATTCTGATGTGATGTCACAAGGCACTGCTATTGTTACCACCAGAACATTTAATGAGCTGTCACTATACTGTGACTTTGTGAATTGATTTAAACCTTGCCAGAAAAATCAGTAGTACCTTGGAAATGTTGCAATTTATTATTAGCATAATCAAAGATACAAATTGTCATTTAAAGGAAAAGTTAACTATAACGCACCCCTATGCAACATTTTAACGAACATTCGGCTAGATTACGAGTTTTGCGTTATGAGCAGTGTGGTGTTAACTTGCAAGTAATTTGCACCGCTCACGTACCTACAGTGCTGGTATTACAGGTTTACTAAAACCCAGCATTAGCAGGCAAGAAGTGAGCGTAGAGCAAAATTAAGCTTCATACCGCACTCCAATACCAGCGCTGCGGTGAGCTGGTTTTACGTGCTCGTGCATGATTTCCCCAAAGACATCAATTGGGAGAGCCAGCTAGAAAAAAGCCTAACACCTGCAATAAAGGAGCGTAAAACTCCGTAATGCAGCCCCATTGATTCCTATGGGGAAAGAAAATTTATGTTTATACCTAACACCCTAACATGAACCCTGAGTCCAAACACCCCTAATCTTACACTTATTAACCCCTAATCTGCTGTCCCTGACATTGCCAACACCTACATTATACTTATTAACCCCTAATCTGCTGCTCCAGACATCGCCGCCACTATAATAAACATATTAACCCCTAAACCGCCACACTCCCGAATCGCAAACACTAGTTAAATATTATTAACCCCTAATCTGCCGCCCCTAACATCGCCACCACCTACCTACATTTATTAACCCCTAATCTTCCGCCTCATCGTCGCCGCCACTATACTAAAGTTATTAACCCCTAAACCTAACCCTAAGTCTAACCCTAACACCCACTAACTTTAATGTAATTAAAATAAATCTAAATAAAACCTACTATTATTAACTAAATAATTCCTATTTAAAACTAAATACTTACCTTTAAAAAACCTTAAGCTAGCTACAATATAACTAATAGTTACATTGTAGCTATCTTAGGTTTTGTTTTTATTTCACAGGCAAGTTTGTATTTATTTTAACTAGGTAGATTAGTTAGTAAATAGTTATTAACTATTTACTTACTACCTAGCTAAAATAAATACAAATTCACCTGTAAAATAAAACCTAACCTGAGTTACACTAACACCTAACCTTACATTACAATTAAATAAATTACGTAAATTAAATACAATTAACTAAATTACAAAATAAAAACACTAAGCTACACAAAATAAAAAAATAAATGATCAGATATTTAAACTAATTACACCTAATCTAATAGCCCTATCAAAATAAAAAGCCCCCCCCCCCAAATACAAAAATCCTAGCCTAAACTAAACTACCAATAGCCCTTAAAAGGACCTTTTGCGGGGCATTGCCCCAAAGAAATCAGCTCTTTTACCTGTAAAAAAAATACAAACAACTCCCCAACAGTAAAACCCACCACCCACACAACCAACCCCCCAAATAAAATCCTAACTAAAAAACCTAAGCTCGAGGGGCGGAGCTTAGCCACGCAGGTGGATGGCTGGGTTTTGAATCGGCTCCTAAATCCCTAGGCAGCATACGCTCAAATTTAGGCACTTTTCCCATATAATTTTTCCCTGCTTCTAGGGGAGCACTCCCCCCACCACCCGGTCAGCAAGTTGAAGGGCTGGAAGTTTGGATCTAACCGCTCCGGAGCTCTTTATTCAGAGGCAGCGGGTCTGACTGCACCATCGCCGGAGGCCCGGAGCCTGTGCCGCATGGAATCTGAGTCCTAAGACTTGCACACCGCAACCCCAGCATCTTCACTGGAGACGTTTGTGAGTTGTGCACAACGCTTCTGGCTTGCCTTAGCCGATGAGACTTTTGCTGGAGGGACCCCCTGCTGACATCGGTGAGTTGTGCTCCCTCACAAAAGCCCCCCTAGGCCTCCCGGACTACTTTAGGGCACCTGCTGGCCTGAGATCTTGGTCTGGGCTGTGGATGGGCCACTATTTTGTCACCTGAGCCCCCTATAATGACCCGTGCACCACTTATCTGCACAGACTGTTCTGGCCTGCAGCGCATCCCAGCCGCTAAAGTGCGCCTTTTTTTTTTTTCTCAGGAGGCCTTGAGCAACCCTTTGTTTAATACCTCCCCAGCTCCATATAACGGACTCTAGGGTCACTGGGCATACTCCCTCCAGTCCACCTGGACTGCAAGTCTCTCCATCGAAGACAGTGCCCCACAGCGCCTTCCAAATAACAATGCCACTCATTTATCTAGCTGAGGAGACATCGCCCTCCTAATGGATACCTCTTCCTTCTCTTTTTTCTACTAGAGAACAGAATCTACATCCTAACAATTGGAACTCTGTATCCTTTTTGAAAGTCCTTAAAAACTGCTCACTGTATCATGGCCCTTCTTGGGGCCGGAGTGAACTGATAGTAAGATTGTCTACAGGCCTGGACTATCCGCATCTCCCCTGAGTAATTTGGTATATTACCCATAACCCTACCAGATTCTATAACCCTCTCCTAGCAATCAACACTCTCTGAGACATTTAGTACCCTACTCTTAGATTGCTACCTGTTTTAATAAGTAGGTTTTAAGACATAGTCCACACTTAGGTCTCCATCCCCGTTTACAGGCTATTTTTGTAATTACTGTATACTCCCAACTGTTATGTTTAGCATTTTTATGTGTGCCTTCACATGACCTTACAGTTTGTATAATGTTATCTATTCTGTTTGAATTTTTTTCTTCTGACGTTCTCATTTGTGCCTTAAAAGGTTAATAACTCCCTCCTTCGTACTCCCCTTCTCCCCCCCCTTCCCCCTCTCCCCCCCCCCTCCTCCCCTACCCCCCTACCCCTCTCTCCCCTTCTCCCTCTCTTTCCCTTCCCCCTCCCCCCCCTCCCCTTTCTCTTTTTCCCTTCCCTCCCTTCCCCCTCCCTTGTGCCGCAATGCAATGCTATCCATCGGCGGTTTTGCCGGTTGGATGCTTACTGATTTTATTTAATGTATGCTGTTTTGGGGATTATTTCCCCTTGTTTACTTTATTTCTTGCTCACATCTGTGAGGTTGTTTTCTCACTTTTAATTTTATCCCCTGGTATTTTCCAAAGAAACCTTTATTTCACTTTTTCTCCCTTTCTTTCTCTCTCTCTCTCTCTCTTCTCTCTCTCTCTCTCTCTCTCTCTCTCTCTCTCTCTCTCTCTCCTTGCGCTCAATCCTCTTGACTTTTCCTCTATTGTCCCCTTCTACATTCTAGCTCCTTAGATATCCCTCTTATCTTTCCCCCTTTCCTCCCCCCCCCCCTTTTTTTTTTTTTTCTCTCTATCCCTTCCCCCTGCAGGATGGCTCACAAAGTAAGCAAATTTGGCTCCCATGGCTTGAACTTCACCACCATCAATGCCAAGGGCCTTAATGACCCAGGTAAGAGATCTATAGCCTTTCGAGAACTTGATAAACTCCATAGCCATGTCCTTTTTATACAGGAGACTCACTTCCACAGAGGCCATGAGCCACGGTGGTTTAATAAACAATACCCAACAGCAGTCTTTGCCTCTGGGGTTTCTAAAAAGTGTGGTGTTGGTATACTGATCCACCACTCTGTCCCTCTAAAAATTATGCATACAGTTAAGGACCCGGACGGCAGATTTTTGTTAATTACTGGACTGCTCTTTGAGCACCCAATTACGCTGATCACAGCTTATAGCCCAAACACTGATCAACATCGCTTTATGTCCAAAATCTCCAAGCTGGTTTTGGATCAGGCAAGTGGCCCGGTGTTTCTCTCCGGAGACCTTAACGTACCTCTTGATGCCCGTGTGGACAAATCCGGAGGCGTATCTAGTGTCTCCAATAAAATAATCAAATCTGTCAAAACAAATATCGTGAATCTCAGACTCCACGATGTTTGGCGATTTCACCATCCCACTGGCCGTGACTACATGTATTACTCCCCTCCCCATAACAAATACTCACGTATTGACTACTTCCTTTTTGACTCTACAGCACTAGATATGGTAGACTTCTGCGAGATTGGCTGCATAACTTGGTCTGACCATGCCCCTCTAACGTGCAGTATTCTATGGCCCGACTTGCCCCCTTCGACTTATATATGGAGACTTGATGACCACCTGTTGGAAAGGCCAGACGTTAGAGACGGTATTCAAAAATCCTTAACCGACTATCTATCACATAATACACCCTCGCACACTTCTATTTCTTGCTTTTGGGAGGCCCACAAATGTGTCATTCGCGGAGAATTCCTTAAACACAAGGCCCGCTTAGTCAAGCAACACAGGCTAAAACAGACACAACTTTTGGACAGAGTGGCGGAGCTAGAATCCATACACAAAAATGACCCCCTAGATAAGGCTACGGGCACTCTACTGAGGGAAACCAGGCTAGCACTTGCACAACACCAAATTGAGACCTATCAGCGCAAGATTCTTTCTATGAAACAGCAATATTATGAGGGGGGTAACAAACCTGGCAAACTACTAGCCAGGAGCATTCGCAGACAACAGCTTAAATCTCACATACACTTGTTAGAGAAAGAGGACGGTACAATAGTTTGTGGCTCTAAGCAGATAGCGGCCTCCTTCCACTCCTACTATTCGAGACTGTTTAACATAACACATACAGACACTGACTGCACACAGAGGCCTTCCACACTAGCTCGGCTTAACAAGATAGATGACTACTTATCTACTATAGACCTCCCACAGCTTGACTCAGCCAGCAGGGATTCTCTTGACGCGCCTATCAATATGGAAGAGCTGTCTCAAGCGTTGACAGACCTTCTGGCAGGGAAGTGTCCAGGCCCAGATGGACTCACACCGAAATATTTTCGGGTCTTCCTCAAAACACTTGGCCCCCACATGCTACAACTATTTAACAGCTTAATAAGTACACCTCAACTGGCCAGCTCCTCGCTCGAGGCGCACATTACTGTTATCCCTAAACAGGGCAAGCCCCCTACCACCCCAGTCAATTTCTGCCCAATATCTCTTCTAAATTCAGATATCAAAGTCTTCACTAAGATTTTGGCTAATAGGCTTAACAAATATCTCCCCTTCTTGATTTCATCTGATCAGGTGGGTTTTGTCCCTGGGAGGGAGGCACGCGATAACACTAGCAAAGTGATTCAGCTTATTTCGCATGCCCAGGTATCGGGGGAACGTTTGGCACTTTTCTCGGCTGACGCGGAGAAGGCCTTCGACCGTGTCGATTGGCTTTTTCTGCGTCGGGTCTTGAAGGCTATGAATTTTGGTGACCATTTTATTAATATGACATTCGCGTTGTATTCTTCACCGAATGCCAGAGTCCGGGTCAATAACACCCTATCTGACACCTTCACCATCTCGAATGGCACCCGACAGGGCTGCCCCCTGTCTCCCCTCCTCTTCGCCCTCTCAATAGAGGCGTTAGCTCAAAAAGTTCAAAACAACCCTAAAATTAGCGGGATCCGGTTGGGCGACACAGACTACAAACAGGCTCTCTATGCAGACAACATCCTTTATACATTCACTAATATCGACTCCTCAGTCCCAGAACTGTTAGCTGAATTATCACAATATGGGGAACTCTCCAATTTTCATCTTAATCTCACCAAATCGGAAATTCTGAACATAAACGCCCCCTCGTAACAAATTCAGAGCCTTGCCCAAAAATACCACATACGTATATCTACCTCCAAATTGAAATACCTGGGTATTTTTCTGTCCGCCCATCCCTCAGATCTTTTTAAAAATAATTTTCTTCCCCTACGCAGAGAAATCGCGAATGACCTGTCCTCTTGGTCGAACAAAATGTTATCCTGGTTGGGTAAAGTTAGTCTAATCAAAATGAACGTTCTACCTCGTATACTGTACTTGCTCCAAACCGTTCCTATATCCTTACCTAAAGACTTCCTCCCCCAGCTTCAACGCCTACTAGAGCAGTTCATATGGGCTAAGGTGAAACCGAGAATACCCAGGAAAACGTATCTCCCTCGAGAGAGGGGCGGTCTGGGATTCCCAGATCTTGCCGCATACCGGCAGGCAATTCTTCAACAGAGGTTGGTTGAACTGTCGCACAACACTAGCCAAAAACAGTGGGTCAGACTTGACGGACAAATTTTTAACTTACACAATGTCGGTACCCTAGCCTGGGTCCCTTCTTCTAGGCGCCCTGACCTGATACAGAAATACCATCTTACCCTTTCCGCTCTTCAGGAGTGGGACAGACTTTTAGCCACCTCTACCCACATCTCCTCGACATATTCCCCATTGCTCCCAATAATAGAGAACCCTGATATTCCATATCATGTTTTGGGGACCCGCATGAGTACACATTACAGCCTCCGAGAGGGCACATTACACTACGCATTACATGCTGGTAAACTTCGCTCCCAATCCGACATGATTGAACAATTTGGTGTTCTATTCTCATCCTGGCTCCAGTATCATCAACTCTCACACTTTCTCACTCACCATAATCATAGGGACAGGTTTATGAGAGACCTTACACCTTTTGAAACTCTATGCACCCACACAGTACACCCCAAACGACTGATTTCGAAGATATATACAGGGAGTGCAGAATTATTAGGCAAGTTGTATTTTTGAGGATTAATTTTATTATTGAACAACAACCATGTTCTCAATGAACCCAAAAAACTCATTAATATCAAAGCTGAATAGTTATGGAAGTAGTTTTTAGTTTGTTTTTAGTTATAGCTATTTTAGGTGGATATCTGTGTGTGCAGGTGACTATTACTGTGCATAATTATTAGGCAACTTAACAAAAAACAAATATATATACCCATTTCAATTATTTATTTTTACCAGTGAAACCAATATAACATCTCAACATTCACAAATATACATTTCTGACATTCAAAAACAAAACAAAAACAAATCAGTGACCAATATAGCCACCTTTCTTTGCAAGGACACTCAAAAGCCTGCCATCCATGGATTCTGTCAGTGTTTTGATCTGTTCACCATCAACATTGCGTGCAGCAGCAACCACAGCCTCCCAGACACTGTTCAGAGAGGTGTACTGTTTTCCCTCCTTGTAAATCTCACATTTGATGATGGACCACAGGTTCTCAATGGGGTTCAGATCAGGTGAACAAGGAGGCCATGTCATTAGATTTTCTTCTTTTATACCCTTTCTTGCCAGCCGCGCTGTGGAGTACTTGGACGCGTGTGTTGGAGCATTGTCCTGCATGAAAATCATGTTTTTCTTGAAGGATGCAGACTTCTTCCTGTACCACTGCTTGAAGAAGGTGTCTTCCAGAAACTGGCAGTAGGACTGGGAGTTGAGCTTGACTCCATCCTCAACCCGAAAAGGCCCCACAAGCTCATCTTTGATGATACCAGCCCAAACCAGTACTCCACCTCCACCTTGCTGGCGTCTGAGTCGGACTGGAGCTCTCTGCCCTTTACCAATCCAGCCACGGGCCCATCCATCTGGCCCATCAAGACTCACTCTCATTTCATCAGTCCATAAAACCTTAGAAAAATCAGTCTTGAGATATTTCTTGGCCCAGTCTTGACATTTCAGATTGTGTGTCTTGTTCAGTGGTGGTCGTCTTTCAGCCTTTCTTACCTTGGCCATGTCTCTGAGTATTGCACACCTTGTGCTTTTGGGCACTCCAGTGATGTTGCAGCTCTGAAATATGGCCAAACTGGTGGCAAGTGGCATCTTGGCAGCTGCATGCTTGACTTTTCTCAGTTCATGGGCAGTTATTTTGCGCCTTGGTTTTTCCACACGCTTCTTGCGACCCTCTTGACTATTTTGAATGAAACGCTTGATTGTTCGATGATCACGCTTCAGAAGCTTTGCAATTTTAAGAGTGCTGCATCCCTCTGCAAGATATCTCACTATTTTTGACTTTTCTGAGCCTGTCAAGTCCTTCTTTTGACCCATTTTGCCAAAGGAAAGGAAGTTGCCTAATAATTATGCATACCTGATATAGGGTGTTGATGTCATTAGACCACACCCCTTCTCATAACAGAGATGCACATCACCTAATATGCTTAATTGGTAGTAGGCTTTTGAGCCTATACAGCTTGGAGTAAGACAACATGCATAAAGAGGATGATGTGGTCAAAATACTAATTTGCCTAATAATTCTGCACCCCCTGTAAGCTTTGACTTTTGCCACCTGATACACAACTCCCTTCCTACACTCTGACTTGGGCTAAAGACCTTAACAACACTTACGAAATGGAGGAATGGACACGCTCATTTGCTCTTGCCAGGCGCTCCTCTGTCTCTGCAACTGTCCAGGAGATTCACTTGAAACTCCTAACCAGATGATATCATACCCCAGAAAGACTTCACAGGTATTTTCCATCAGCCAGCCCCCTATGCTGGAGGGGATGTGGCGAGCATGGTTCCCTACTCCACATTTGGTGGTCATGCCCCATGCTGAGGGGGTTCTGGACGGCTGTCACTGAGATTATGTCTCGTAGGGCCCGGATCTTGATTCCGGATTCCCCCGAGACTATGCTTCTACTTTGCCTTCCCAAAACCAAAGATGTGTTCACTAGGGCCCTTCTCCTGATCATGATCACGGGGGCTAAGAGATTGTTTCCCAGGAAATGGAAGTCTTCCCAGGCCCCTTCCCTTGACGAATGGTTCTCCTCAGTAGATGACCTGTTAACTTTGGAGAGACTACACTACTTTAAAACTAACCAACTTGCTTCTCATGACATGATTTTGGCTGCCTGGAGAGAAACCCCCTTGTAGAATGTCATCATGCAGCGTTATTACCTCCCTCCCCCCCCCCCTTTTTTTTTTTTCTTTTTCTTTTTTCTCTCTTCTTTTCCCTCTCTTTCACTTCTTCCTTCCTTTCCCCTCTCCCTAGGATGTGCCCCCCCCTTTTCCTCTTTCCCTTCTCCCTCCCCCGCTATTACTTTCTTTTTCTCCTCGACTCTCTATTTCCCCTTCTTCTATTCGTAACCTCTTGATAATATGTTATGTGTACAGGTTTGTACTTTTCCTGTAAATGCTTTAAATACCACCAAGCTTTCTACATACCTGGAGGGCTTGGGATCTCTTCCCCACGGGGGGGTCCCGTGACTCTTCGGGAGTGCAAACTTTATAGACTTTGCTTTATGTTTTGGACATTAGTCACAAAGTGTTGGAAAACAATCTTCTTATGCTCATTCCGTTTGCTAACGGCATACAGCGACATATTATGTGACTTTATTGTATCCTTTCTCTGCATTTGTTTCAATAAAGCTTGTTTTAAAAAAAAAGTAAAAAATAAATCTTAAGCTCCCCATTGCCCTGAAAATGGCATTTGGATGGGCATTACCCTTAAAAGGGCATTTAGCTCTTTTTCAGCCCAAACCCTTATCTAAAAATAACTTCCCCAATAAACCCTTAAACATGTCTAACACTAACCCCCGAAGATTTACTTTCAGTTTTTGAAGACCAGACATCCATCCTCAATGAAGCCGGCAGAAGTCCTCAACAAAGCGGTAGAAGTCTTCATCCAACCGGGCAGAAGTCTTCATCCAGAACTCATCTTCTATCTTCATCCATTCGGCACGGAGCGGGTCCATCTTCAAGACATCCGGCACGGAGCATCCTCTTCAATTAACTTGGTCTTGAACAATGAATTCTCCTTTGAATGACGTCATCCAAGATGGCGTCCCTTGAATTCCGATTGGCTGATAGAATTCTGTTAGCTAATTGGAATTAAAGGTGAAAAAATCCTATTGGCTGATGCAATCAGCCAATAGGATTGAGCTTCAATCCTATTGGCTGATCCAATTAGCCAATAGGATTGAGCTTGCATTCTATTGGCTGTTCCGATCAGCCAATAGAATGTGAGCTCAATCCTATTGGCTGATTGGATCAGTCAATAGGATTGAAGCTAAATCCTATTGGCTGATTGCATCAGCCAATAGGATTTTTTCACCTTTAATTCCGATTGGCTAATAGAATTCTATCAGCCAATCGGAATTCAAGGGATGCCATCTTGGATGACATAATTTAAAGGAGAATTCATTGTTCAAGAAGACGTCGATTGAAAAAGATGCTCCGCGCCAGATGTCTTGAAGATGGACCCACTCCGCGTCCGATGGATGGATGAAGATAGAAGATGCCATCTGGATGAAGACTTCTGCCCGGTTGGATAAAGAGTTCTGCCCGGTTGGATGAAGACTTCTGCCGCTTCGTTGAGCATGGATGTCAGGTCTTCAAAAACTGTAGGTGGATCTTCGGGGGTTAGTGTTCGGCTTTTTTAAGTGTTTATTGGGTGGGTTTTATTTTTAGATTAGGGTTTGGCGGAAAAAGAGCTAAATGCCCTTTTAAGGGCAATGCCCATACAAATGCCCTTTTCAGGGCAATGGGGAGCTTAGGTTTCTTTAGTTAGGATTTTATTTGGGGGGTTTGTTGTGTGGGTGGTGGGTTTTACTGTTGGGGGGTTGTTTGTATTTTTTTTTACAGGTAAAAGAGCTGATTTCTTTGGAGCAATGCCCCGCAAAAGGCCATTTTAAGGGCTATTAGTAGTTTAGTTTAGGCTAGGGTTTTTTTTATTTTGGGGGGTGCTTTTTTATTTTGATAGGGCTATTAGATTAGGTGTAATTAGTTTAAATATCTGATCATTTCTTTTTTTATTTTGTGTAATTTAGTGTGTTTTTTTTTTTGTAATTTAGTTAATTGTATTTAATTAATGTAATTTATTTAATTGTAGTGTAAGGTTAGGTGTTAGTGTAACTCAGGTTAGGTTTTATTTTACAGGTAAATTTGTATTTATTTTAGCTAGGTAGTTAGTAAATAGTTAATAACCATTTACTAACTAGTCTACCTAGTTAAAATAAATACAAACTTAGCTGTAAAATTAAAAAAAAAAAAACCTAATCTAGATACAATGTAACTATTAGTTATATTGTAGCTAGCTTAGGGTTTATTTTACAGGTATTTAGTTTTAAATAGGAATTATTTAGGTATTAATAGTTGGTTTTATTTAGATTTATTTTAATTACATTAAAGTTAGTGGGTGTTAGGGTTAGACTTAGGGTTAGGTTTAGGGGTTAATAACTTTAGTATAGTGGCGGCGACGATGAGGCAGAAGATTAGGGGTTAATAAATGTAGGTAGGTGGTGGCGATGTTAGGGGGGGCAGATTAGTGTTTGCGATGCGGGAGTGCAGAGGTTTAGGGGTTAATATGTTTATTCTAGTGGTGGCGATGTCTGGAGCGGCAGATTAGGGGTTAATAATTTTATTTTAGTGTATGCGATGCGGGAGGGCCTCAGTTTAGGGGTTAATAGGTAGTTTATGGGTGTTAGTGTACTTTTTAGCAATTTAGTTATGAGTTTTATGTTACGGCTTTGTAGCGTAAAACCCTTAACTACTGACTTTCAGTTTACGGTATGGATCTTGACGGTATAGGGTGTACCGCTCACTTTTTGGCCTCCCATGCACTTTTTGGCCTCCCAGGCAGACTCGTCATACCGGCGCAAAGGAAGTCCCATTGAAAAAGGACTTTTGGAAAGCTGCGGTAGTTACATCGCGTTACGGCCAAAAAAGTGTGCGGTGCCCCTAAACCTGTAAGACTCGTAATATCAGCGGTAGTGAAAAAGTGCCTTAACGCTGCTATTTACTATTAAACGTAGATATCTAAGCTAGGTTCTCACGGCGTAACTCAGCCTGGGTATTGAAAAAAAAATCTTGTTTTGAAATGACAAATATCGTTATAAACCTTTTGATTGGTCCCCCACTGGCATCCCAACAGACTCGCTCTATGCCCACAATTCAAAATACGCATACGTGTCTCACGGAATTCTCAGCCTCTATAGATGCGCGCTCATGAGACACACATGTGCATTCTTTTTCAATATGTATCACAGCAGCAATGTTTTTTTGTATGCATGCGCAATAAACAACGCTTCACAAGAACGTGCACGGATGTACACGTAAGAGCGGGTGTTACCGCTCTTATGTGTAAAGGAGGAAAAGCAGGAAATGAGCGGGTGGGCGGTGGAAGAACAGCAAACGGTATACGATTTACAATATAATTATCTACAAAAATAAAATGATTTAATCGATTAATGAATGGCATTAATATGGAAGCGCAAAATTAACTTTCACTTTAAAATCCTACAGGAAGAAAAAATCTTTGCTTATGAACACTTCAGTAAGTGAAATAATAAAAATATGGACACTTTAAAGGGGATTTCTTTTAAATCAGGAATTTTATAAGTCTTTAATAAAAACTTTTTTTTTTATGTGATATTTATCTAAATGCAAATGCCAATATTTTATTGGAGGGAAATTATGACTTTGACGGCTGCTAAAACTATTAGCTGCAGTCAAAGCCCGGCTGTTATAGTAAAATGCTTGTAGCCTGGTGCTCAGTGCTTAAAATAATATTATTTTAAATAGCTAAACATACAAACTACAGTATATGTGGGTCTGTGTTAAAAAGACTTGAAATGATAAATTGTCGTATGCACATTTATAGTAAGTCAATCCTGACTGCTGCTGCTTCTTTAGTAAGTATTGCCTACGGGCAAATATGCACTTTCCAGTGAAATTACTGCAAACACCATTTAGAAGTTGGCAAATTTCACTTGTGAATGTGCTGAATGGATACTTATATTCAGCGCAAAAATAGCTGACTATGTCCTCTTAAAAGTGTTTCTTTTATCTTATAGTTGATAAGGTACATTTCATACAATAATCTTTATGTTATATGAAAAATCTACTATGACAGGAAAAATAGTCAAGAACAAAAAAATAGAGACACCAAAAGTTTGTATTTGGATGTAGATGACTCTGAGCTGAAAGTGATTGGAAACTTTACCTATTTGGTGCCTTGTAGAGAAAATTATTATTAAAATCAGGCGCACTTTTTTTTTAAGACGCATTATTTGTAAAGTTTTTACCATTTAGTTATGGTAAACATGGCACATGTTCCTCCGCCCGCATCTCATACTTGATTTAGCTAAGTGATGACTAATTCGGCTTCATCTAATTGTTGTATGCCTCACAAGCTGTACGCCAAGATAGATAGATAGATAGATAGATAGATAGATAGATAGATAGATAGATGGATAGATAATCAACCTGAAAGTTAAGGGACATAGAAACAGAAACATAGATATTGACGGCAGCTAAGAGCCATAGGCCGAGCAAGTCTGCCCGACCTTACCTAACAGTATAAACTTATCTAGTTCGTAGGATAGCCTTATGCTTCTCCCATGCATTTTTAAAGTCCCCCACAGTGTTTGTTGCTACTACCCCTTGCACTTTCTTGCACCCATAAAAAACAAACAGACATAAGAGTAGCCTGAAACTTTAAATGTTCTGCATGCACACTACACTACACTTACCTAGGTACCCCCTTAAAAAATGTCTGAGACTCAAACCCATTATATATTGTCCTTAAAAGTGGAACTTTCAGAGTTTTTTGTCATTACATTAGGACTTAAGTTCTATGTCTAAGGATCAGGAATGTGTAAAATATTTATATATGAACATGTACCTTGCAATGTGATCTAGATCAGTTTTTGTTTCAAGGAGCTAAGATCATCCCGAGCTGAGATACTGAGGTTTCTGTAAACATCTGTAAACCTAAATTTGTAGTGTTCCATGACTCAAATATGGCTGCAGTGGTTAAAACAAGTAAAATAAGGATAAAAAAAATGTGGTTTTGCAATACTAATACATAGAAGTAATCGCTCAAAACATTTTTTAGGAAAACTAAAACTGGTCGAGCAACCAACTTGGCAATTATTGTACCACTTGAGTTGACTGATGCTTAGCTATATTCTTTTTTTAATATTTTAAGGATTGGCCAACTGTTGTTTTAGCAAGTTATATATTGCTTGATTTTGTTTATTTTTGCTTACTTTTTATGTCTAATTAATATTTTATATTCTAAGGGGCCTATTTATCAAGTTCTGTATGTTTCTAAACACCGCTGCTCCATAACCTGTCTGCCTGCTCTGAGGCCGTGGACAGACATCGCCGGAAATCAACCCGATCCAATACAATCGGGTTGATTAACATCCCCGTGCTAGCGGCAGCAAATCTGCAGGGCGCGGTATTGCACCAGCAGTTCACCAGAACTGCTGTTGCAATGATAAATGCCGATAGCGTATGCTGTCGGCATTTATCGATGTGCAGCAGACATGATCTGCTATATCGGATCATGTCCACTCGCACGTTCTTAAATAGGCCCCTATATACGCTTTGTATTTACATTTAAATATTATACATTTTTCTGTAGCCATTCTTGTGTCATTTTAACTTTATGGATTTGTGTACTGAACACAAAGGTGCTACCTTTTTTAAATAACCATTTTAACCATTCAATATGAGCAGAAGAATCATTCTGAAAATTAGATAAAACTCCCATGAGTACCAGAATAAAGTATAAAGTATTTTACAATAAGAAACCATTATAATTAATTTTATGACTTAACCCATTTAAAAACAATGCAAATATCTAAGGGCTAGATTATGACTGGAGCACTATTTATCGTTCCCGCTTGTGAGTTAACTGCGCTAGAAGTAAGCTTTGTGCACAAGTTGGGTAGCAAGCGGATTACGAGTTAAATGTAAAAAGTTTTTGCACAAGTGCTAACCCAATGCACATAAAAAAAGCCAAACTTAGAATATCATGCCCGCTTTAACGTATTCCCCAATGGAAGTTAATGGAGCACAAAAAGTTGAAAAAACCTAAAACCATACTCGCCGCAAACTCAATCGCATTTTCTGAAGTGCTCTAACCCGACATGAAAATATTAATATTTCACATACCAACGTTCTTCACATAGCAGAATATGTTCTATTTATTCATAATTACACATTTCTATATATCTGATGGATTTTTGGTAAAATAAATGTATATACTGTACATTATATATATATATATATATATATATATATATATATATATATATATATATATATATATATATATAAATATATATACTGTATAAATAAATATATATATATATATATATATATATATATATATATATATATGATTATATATAGGTATAGATATATACAGATATATATAGGAATGTCTATTTATAAATATAGAACATATTCCCCTGTAATTATTCTAGCCTAAATTGCAATTTCACTCACTCATTTGCTTTTACTTTAAACGTCTAATATGAACGCTCCTTCTGACACATGCAAACAGCCGCAATAATTGCGCAAATCAGTTAGCACGCCACTCGTAACCTAAGACGGCTCTGTCTCATAAAATGCAGGATAAAGTTGTTTATTGAACAATTGTTTTGGGTAAACATTTGTTGCCTGGAACATATCAAAAAGTAAATATTTTTGCATTGGATGAACAGCTTGAAATCGCACAGAGGTCGTACTCATAAAAATAGGGTTGCATAGTCATTGCAGTAACTTTCAAGAAAATGATACATATCTGTATTTGTCTGTCTGTCTATGTCTGTCTGTCTATCTACACTATTTATTTCTATTTGTCTGTCTATCTATCATCTATCTATCTATATATATGTCTGTCTGTCTGTCTGTCTGTCGGTCTATCATCTATCTATCTATCTATCTATCTATTTATCTATCATCTGTCTATCATTATTACAGGTGGTATGCTAATGATAGCATGAGTGCTATAACTAATATCGCTGGATCATGCTAACATTAATGCACAACATTGATATTGCAAGTCTATGGTAAAGAGTGTTAACGTAAGAAGGGTAAGCGCACCTGACTTCGCTCGGGCCCAGTATATACATTCAATGAATATTGCAACTGCCCTAATTTGCACTGGTATTACAAGTTAAAAGTTACAGTTTGCACTTGAGAAGATGTAAAACCTGCGCTACAATATTTAGAACGACTTCAGACCTATAAACTGCAAGGGTTATATGCAAAACACATAAAAAACACATTAAAATAAACTATTCCACACATATATACTTTTTAAAATAAAAATATATCTTATAAATATTAAAATAAATATTTTAAAAGGATATGGTATAATGTTTGACTAGAAAGAGCTCCAATGTGTGTGTGTGTTATATATATATATATATATATATATATATATATATAGACACAGGTAGCCCTCAGTTTACGCCGGGGTTAGGTTCCAGAAGGAATGGTTGTAAATCGAAACCGTTGTAAATTGAAACCCAATTTTTAATGTAAGTCAATGGGAAGTGAGGGAGATAGGTTCCAGGCCCCTCTCAAAATTGTCATAAGTAACACCTAATACATTATATTTAAAGCTTTGAAATGAAGACTTTAAATGCTAAACAGCATTATAAACCTAATAAAATAATCACACAACACAGAATATATAATTAAACTAAGTTAAATAAACAAAAACATTTGCTAAACAGCATTATAAACCTAATAAAATAATCACACAACACAGACTTCACTTGCATTTTTCTGCAAACAGTTCTTTCTATGCGTTCCAATCTGGACTGATTTATAGACAGGAAGATCTTGTTCCTTTGAAATCTGCTTGATAGCTCAGGTCTGGTTAAACTGATTAATTTCAGCTTGCTTGGCTTTGCTGCAACACAAGCGGACAGCTCCACCTACTGGCTATTTTAATACATGCACTACTTCTCAATGCTTTTCAATAGCAGTCACATGACTGGAAAAAAAGGTTGTTATTCTGAAACGGTGTAAATTGAACCGTTGTAAAATGAGGGCCACCTGTATATATATATATATATATATATATATATATATATATATATATGCATAAATATATATATATCTAAACATGTGTGTATATATATATATATATATATATATAGATAGATAGATAGATAGATAGATAGATACATAGAGATAGATAGATATACAGGGAGTGCAGAATTATTAGGCAAGTTGTATTTTTGAGGATTAATTTTATTATTGAACAACAACCATGTTCTCAATGAACCCAAAAAACTCATTAATATCAAAGCTGAATAGTTTTGGAAGTAGTTTTTAGTTTGTTTTTAGTTATAGCTATTTTAGGGGGATATCTGTGTGTGCAGGTGACAATTACTGTGCATAATTATTAGGCAACTTAACAAAAAACAAATATATACCCATTTCAATTATTTATTTTTACCACTGAAACCAATATAACATCTCAACATTCACAAATATACATTTCTGACATTCAAAAACAAAACAAAAACAAATCAGTGACCAATATAGCCACCTTTCTTTGCAAGGACACTCAAAAGCCTGCCATCCATGGATTCTGTCAGTGTTTTGATCTGTTCACCATCAACATTGCGTGCAGCAGCAACCACAGCCTCCCAGACACTGTTCAGAGAGGTGTACTGTTTTCCCTCCTTGTAAATCTCACATTTGATGATGGACCACAGGTTCTCAATGGGGTTCAGATCAGGTGAACAAGGAGGCCATGTCATTAGATTTTCTTCTTTTATACCCTTTCTTGCCAGCCATGCTGTGGAGTACTTGGACGCATGTGATGGAGCATTGTCCTGCATGAAAATCATGTTTTTCTTGAAGGATGCAGACTTCTTCCTGTACCACTGCTTGAAGAAGGTGTCTTCCAGAAACTGGCAGTAGGACTGGGAGTTGAGCTTGACTCCATCCTCAACCCGAAAAGGCCCCACAAGCTCATCTTTGATGATACCAGCCCAAACCAGTACTCCACCTCCACCTTGCTGGCGTCTGAGTCGGACTGGAGCTCTCTGCCCTTTACCAATCCAGCCACGGGCCCATCCATCTGGCCCATCAAGACTCACTCTCATTTCATCAGTCCATAAAACCTTAGAAAAATCAGTCTTGAGATATTTCTTGGCCCAGTCTTGACGTTTCAGCTTGTGTGTCTTGTTCAGTGGTGGTCGTCTTCAGCCTTTCTTACCTTGGCCATGTCTCTGAGTATTGCACACCTTGTGCTTTTGGGCACTCCAGTGATGTTGCAGCTCTGAAATATGGCCAAACTGGTGACAAGTGGCATCTTGGCAGCTGCACGCTTGACTTTTCTCAGTTCATGGGCAGTTATTTTGCGCCTTGGTTTTTCCACACGCTTCTTGCGACCCTGTTGACTATTTTGAATGAAACGCTTGATTGTTCGATGATCAATTTTAAGAGTGCTGCATCCCTCTGCAAGATATCTCACTATTTTTGACTTTTCTGAGCCTGTCAAGTCCTTCTTTTGACCCATTTTGCCAAAGGAAAGGAAGTTGCCTAATAATTATGCACACCTGATATAGGGTGTTGATGTCATTAGACCACACCCCTTCTCATTACAGAGATGCACATCACCTAATATGCTTAATTGGTAGTAGGCTTTCGAGCCTATACAGCTTGGAGTAAGACAACATGCATAAAGAGGATGATGTGGTCAAAATACTCATTTGCCTAATAATTCTGCACTCACTGTAGATAGATTTATATATAGATAGAGATAGATAGATATATAGATAGATAGATAGATAGATAGATATAATTATATATATATATATATATATATGTGTGTGTGTGTATATGTGTATATTAATGTATACAGGTGTTTGTGTTAATATGTATGTGTATGTACAATAATGTATTCATATAGACAATGAAATGTTTGCTATTTTATATATCAACAAAAGAAATCTTGAAAACATTGAAATAAAATAAATGTAAAATTGAGACAATCTAGTCAGCTTTGAAGTAACGAGACTTGACCACAAACCGAGACAAGATACTTCACATACTCTAAAGCAATTTAAAGGGACAGTAAACACCTTGAGGTTTTAATATTAAATATTTAGGCCAGATTACAAGTTGAGTGCATGAATATTAGTGACATTGTGCGCTGACATCGCTCAAATTAAATCAGTAATGCTTTTATTTTTTGCTCATATTATAAGTTGAAAGTAATATATTAGCGATTGGACAAAAGCCTAGAGCACACTAACGTCTGGTTCTCTCACATAGTTGACTTCTATGGCTACAGCTATTGTTTCAACACTAAACTGAAGGGGAGCTTTATCGAAGGTCAAATAGTGGAGTTCTTCACTTACTTTTAAACTATGATCCTGGGGTCAATATACTAAGAAGTGTATGTTGCTTTTGAGCCCTTGCTTTCTGCAATGTCACCAGATTGCTTCTTCTTACCCTCTTCTCAGGGGCATATTATTATTATTATTCTTTATTTATAAAGCGCCAACAGATTCCGCAGCGCTGTTCATAGGTAACAAAGATAAAAGGACAGTACAATATGAGACACCAGACAAAATTTAACAAACAAATACAAATACAGGAGGAATTTGGAGCCCTGTTCCCGTGGGAACTTAAAATCTAAATGGATAGGAGGGTGAGAAACAGGAGATGGGGACTGCAACGTTGGTAATGATGTTAGTGAGGAGTTAAAGAGGGCAACTATTAGACAAGTGGAATTCATTAGTTACTGATTTGGTGATAGGCTTCCCTGAACAAGAAGTTCTTTAGGGAGCGTTTAAAGGAGGAGAGGTTGGGGGAAAGTCTGACAGCATGAGGAAGTGCGTTCCAGAGGGTTGGCGCCGCACGAAAGAAGTCCTGTAGTCTAGCATGAGGGGAGGTGATGGTAGAAGAGGCAAGGAGTAGATCGTTGTTGGATTTTAGGGGGTGGGCTGGAGTATATTTGTTGATGAGTGAGGACAGGTATGGGGGGGGGGCTGCATTGGTAAGGGCTTTGTAGGTCAGAGTGAGAATTTTGAATTTAATTCTGCTGTGAATGGGGAGCCAGTGAAGGGACTCACAGAGGGGTGCGGCAGATACAGAGCGTCGGGAGAGGTGCATTAGCCTAGCAGAGGCATTTAGGATGGATTGAAGGGGGGAGAGGCGGGAGAGAGGAAGGTCAGTTAGTAGGTTGTTACAGTAGTCAATCTGGGAAATTACAAGGTTATGGATTATCTGTTTAGTAGTTTCAGCACTCAGAAAAGGACGAATTTTGGAGATATTGCGTAGGTGGTTGCGACAGGATGAAGAGAGCGATTGGATGTGGGGTATGAAGGACAGAATGGAGTTGAGTGTAACTCCAAGGCAGCGGACTTGGGGTGATGGGGAGATAGTGGTGTCACCGACAGTGATAAAGTTAGAAACTGGAGTAGAATTAGTTGGGGGGGATTAGAAGAAGCTCAGTCTTGGACATGTTGATTTTTAGGTGGTGAGAGGCCATCCAGGAAGAAATGCAAGATAAGCAGTCACTGATGTGGGAATGGACAGAAGGAGAGAGTGCAGGGGTGAATAGGTATATCTGAGTATCATCAGCATAGAGGTGATAGTTGAAGCCATAGCTACTAATAAGTTTACCCAGTGAGGAAGTATAAATAGCCTAGGCCAACAAGGCCGGTGCCTAGAGCAGCAGAATTGGGAGGGGCAGCACATCTGCCCTATCCTCTCTCTAAAATCCAGCACACAGTACAGTGAGCGATAAATTGCAGGCTTTTATAGAGAAGACGAGGCACATGCGCTGATTAAGGTAACTCCTCACAGGCAGTGCTCCTTTAAACCATTGCTTCATTTAGAGCCACCGGTAATTTTGCAGTGGAAGCGTTCTTGGTGAGAAACTTGCCAGGGGATATGCTTACAAGGTGAGGCTGGAGGAGAAGACCTTGTGCCGATATGCTGCCTCCCCTTATCATCCGTGGTGGGTCTGTGAGCGCAGTGCTTATTGCAGGTCTTAGTAATTAACAGACTGGATGTGTCTGTGCACTGCTTAGATCAGCTTGTGATGTCTAATTATAAACTCTCAGCGCTAATGCATGTTAGCTACTAATAGCTGGCTTTCTCTGCATTCATGAACCCACGGAGTAAATCGTAAATGGACACTTAAAAAGTTTTATTACTTGAATGATGGTAATTACTGTATGTTGTTGCATGTGAAGGGCAGTGATTGTTTCAAAGTGTATTCTTCTTTCCCTACCTTCCTCTCTCCCTCCTTTCCCTTTCTCCCTCCCTCCTTCCCTCATCTCCTTCCCTTCTTTGTCTCAACTCCCTCCCTTGCTCCCTTCTTTTACTCCTTTATTTCCCTCCCCCCCTTTTCTCCTCTCCTTCCCCACTTTTCTCCTCTCCCTCGCCACTTTTCTCTTCTCTCTCTCCCCTTCTTTTCTCTACCTTCTCTCAGGGAGAAAATGGTATGAGATGCATGCAAATGAACCCACCTGTATGCAAGTGTTTTGCTAGCCCAATATTAAGGGGAAAAAAAGGCCTAAAACCTTTGTGGGGGGGGGGGGGGGTAAACAGCAGAATTTTATGTTCCTAGGGCAGCATAAACCTAAAAACGCCATTGCCTTTTCTCCACCTCTGAGTTGACAGATATAAATAACCTTGTTCATTTAAGGGTGATTGACAGGTCTATTTTGCATGATTGGGTGTGCAAGAGAAGAAGGTGGCATTATACAACCAAGTGTGTCTGTCATGATACTTCCGGGCAACCGCTGCTTGTTTGCTGCAAAGCTTAGCTGACATGTTCCCCAGTCGGGTATTACATGGGGCCCTCTGTTTTGAAATATAAGTTTAAAAGACTGTAAATACATACATAAATACACATACATATGTACACAATAACATTGAGTATTACTAACATTGAGCTAGTAAGAAAACTTCTGATGATAGATTATTCTCATTGGGTCTCAGTTTTAGTGACCAGCAAAGGATCAAAGATTTATATTTTATGCAGATTTTTTTTTTTAAATCAAGATCCTAAATGTTATTACACACAGGTTTAGCTCACTGTTCATTAAATTCTGCAATTTCAGTACAAAAAAGGGATACAAACTTAATGCTTAATTGATGGTTGTAAACTAATGGAGGACTTGGAAAAAAATTGCTCTACAATCCACAACATGCAAGCAAGACTGAAATGCATTCTTCCAACTCTTAAGATGATTAATTAAGGATTTTCAAACAGAGAATAAAGTGGTATCTGACCATGCTCCAGTTATTATCTCATTTTAAGCATTGTTTAAGGATGGTAACTGTCATAAGAAAAATACAAATAAAAATACAAAGCTCAAAAGCATCATGGGGAGATTTTCCCTATAATAATAATAAAAAACATGAAATATCACAAATTCTGGTAGATTGCAAAAATTATGTTTTGACATTACGCACATCACCAAGAAAAAAAAGTAGAACAGGTCAGATCAGCCCTAAGTTTATGTTCAATTTCTATGAAAACAAAAGTCTTAGGCATCTATTTATCAAGCTGTCAACCACAAATACGCTGGAATTCTGCAGCGTATTTGTAGCGAGCCTGATTCCCCTTAGTTATTAAACCCTACAGACCGGCAAAAGTAGAATTTTGTGACGTAACATACGATCCGCCGGACTCAGTCCGACACAGATCGATGCTTACGTCATTACAGATGTTCAGAATGCAAATTCGGCACAATCTGACTACTTTTGCTAGTTATCAAATTTCTACCAGGTACGCTCGACACTATTCCGGCCCAGTGTACCTGGTTTTCAATCTGCTGCCTGGAGGTGGCGGATGCCATAGGAATCAATGGGAGTCTGAAAGCAGCGAAAGTTTATGTTCGCTGCTGCCCGATATCCCATTGATTCTTATGGTAATGTTTACACCTAACACCCTAACATAAACCCAGAGTCTAAACACCCCTAATCTGTCCCCCCTACACCACCGCCACCTACATTATATTTAATAACCCCTAATCTGCCGCCCCCTACATTATACTTATTAACCCCTAATCTGCTCCCCTACATCGCCGCCACCTACATTATACTTATTAACCCCTAATCTGCCCCCCTACACCGCTGCCACCTACATTAAACTTATTAACCTCTAATCTGCCCCCCCTACACGGTTGCCACCTACATTATACTTATTAACCCCTAATCTGCCCCCCCTACATCGCTGCCACCTACATTATACTTATTAACCCCTAATCTGCCCCCACTACATCGCCGCCACCTACATTATACTTATTAACCCCTAATCTGCCCCCCCTACATCGCCGCCACCTACATTATACTTATTAACCCCTAATCTGCCCCCCCTACATCGCCGCCACCTACATTATACTTATTAACCCCTAATCTGCCCCCCTACACCGCCACCACCTACATTATACTTATTAACCCCTAATCTGCCCCCCCTACAGCGCTGACACCTACCTACATATATTAACCCCTAATCTGCCGCCCCCAACGTCGCCGCCACTATATTAAATTTATTAACCCCTAAACCTAAGTCTAACCCTAACCCTAACACCCCCTAATTTAAATATAATTTAAATAAATCTAAATAAATATTCATATCATTAACTAAATTATTCCTATTTAAAACTAAATACCTATAAAATAAACACTAAGTAAACTACAATATAACTAATAGTTACATTGTAGCTAGCTTAGGGTTTATTTTTATTTTACAGGCAAGTTTGTATTTATTTTAACTAGGTAGAATAGTTACTAAATAGTTATTAACTATTTAATAACTACCTAGTTAAAATAAATACAAATTTACCTGTAAAATAAAACCTAACCTAAGTTACAATTACACCTAACACTACACTATAATTAAATTAATTCCATAAATTAAATACAATTAAATTAAATTAAAAAAAAATTCTCTAAAGTACAAAAACCCCCCCACTAAATTACAAAAAATAATAAACAAATTACAAGATTTTTAAACTAATTACACCTAATCTAATCCCTCATACAAAATAAAAAAGCCCCCTAAAATAAAAAAAAAGCCCTACCCTACACTAAAATTACAAATAAAAGGGCCTTTTGCGGGGCATTGCCCTAAAGTAATCAGCTCTTTTACCTGTAAAAAGTACAAATCCCCCCCAACATTAAAACCCACCACCCACACAACCAACCCTACTCTAAAACCCACCCAGTACCCCCTTAAAAAAAAACAACATTGTAGCTATCTTAGGGTTTATTTTTATTTTACAGGCAAATTTGTATTTATTTTAACTAGGTAGAATAGTTACTAAATAGTTATTAACTATTTAATAACTACATAGTTAATACAAATATAAATTTACCTGTAAAATAAAACCTAACCTAAGTTATAATTACACCTAACACTACACTATAATTAAATTAATTCCCTAAATTAAATACAATTAAATACAATTAAATTAAATTATCTAAAGTACAAAAAACAAACACTAAATTACAGAAAATAATAAACAAATTACAAGATTTTTAAACCAATTACACCTAATCTAATCCCCCTAACAAAATAAAAAAGCCCCCCAAAATAAAAAAGCCCTACCCTACAATAAATTACAAATAAAAGGGCCTTTTGCGGGGCATTGCCCTAAAGTAATCAGCTCTTTTACCTGTAAAAAAAAGTACAAATCCCCCCCAACATTAAAACCCACCACCCACACAACCAACCCTACTCTAAAACCCACCCAGTACCCCCTTAAAAAAACCTTACACCCAACCGGGCCGAAGTCCACAACGAAGCCAGCAGAAGTGGTCCTCCAGACGGGCAGAAGTGGTCCTCCAGATGGGCAGAAGTCTTCATCCAGACGGCATCTTCTATCTTCATCCATCCGGCGCGGAGCGGCTCCATCTTCTAGACATCCGACACGGCGGTTCCTCTTCATCCGACGTCTTCTTGAACAATGATGGTTCCTTTAAGTGACGTCATCCAAGATGGCGTCCCTTCAATTCCGATTGGCTGATAGAATTCTATCAGCCAATAGGAATTAAGGTAGGAAAAATCCTATTGGCTGATGCAATCAGCCAATAAGATTGAAGTTCAATCCTATTGGCTGATCCAATCAGCCAATAGGATTGAGCTTGCATTCTATTGGCTGATTGGAACAGCCAATAGAATGCAAGCTCAATCCTATTGGCTGATTGCATCAGCCAGTAGGATTTTTCCTACCTTAATTACGATTGGCTGATAGAATCAGCCAATCGGAATTAAAGGGATGCCATCTTGGATGACATCACTTAAAGGAACCGTCATTGTTCAAGAAAACGTCGGATGAAGAGGATGCTCTGCTTCGGATGTCTAGAAGATGGAGCCGCTCCGTGCCGGATGGATGAAGATAGAAGATGCCGTCTGGATGAAGACTTCTGCCCTTCTGGAGGACCACTTCTGCCCGCCTGGAGGACCACTTCTGCCGGTTTTGTTGAGGACTTTGGCCCGGTTGGATGAAGACTTCTCCCGTTAAGGTGATCTTCAAGGGGTTAGTGTTAGGTTTTTTAAGGGGGTATTGGGGGGGATTTAGAGTAGGGTTGGTTGTGTGGGTGGTGGGTTTTAATGGGGGGATTTGTACTTTTTTTTTCAGGTAAAAGAGCTGATTACTTTGGGGCAATGCCCCGCAAAAGGCCCTTTTAAGATGAATGAAGATAGAAGATGCCGTCTGGATGAAGACTTCTGCCCATCTGGAGGACCACTTCTGCCCGTCTGGAGGACCACTTCTGCCGGCTTCATTGTGGACTTCGGCCCGGTTGGGTGTTAGTTTTTTTTAAGGGGGTACTGGGTGGGTTTTAGAGTAGGGTTGGTTGTGTGGGTGGTGGGTTTTAATGTTGGGGGGGATTTGTACTTTTTTTTTACAGGTAAAAGAGCTGATTACTTTAGGGCAATGCCCCGCAAAAGGCCCTTTTATTTGTAATTTATTGTAGGGTAGGGCTTTTTTATTTTGGGGGGCTTTTTTATTTTGTTAGGGGGATTAGATTAGGTGTAATTAGTTTAAAAATCTTGTAATTTGTTTATTATTTTTTGTAATTTAGTGGGGGGGTTTTTTTTGTACTTTAGAGAATTTTTTTTTAATTTAATTTAATTGTATTTAATTTATGCAATTAATTTAATTATAGTGTAGTGTTCGGTGTAATTGTAACTTAGGTTAGGTTTTATTTTACAGGTAAATTTGTATTTATTTTAACTAGGTAGTTATTAAATAGTTAATAACTATTTAGTAACTATTCTACCTAGTTAAAATAAATACAAATTTGCCTGTAAAATAAAAATAAACCCTAAGATAGCTACAATGTAACTATTAGTTATATTGTAGTTTACTTAGTGTTTATTTTATAGGTAAGTATTTAGTTTTAAATAGGAATAATTTAGTTAATGATATGAATATTTATTTAGCTTTCTTTAAATTATATTTAAGTTAGGGGGTGTTAGGGTTAGACTTAGGTTTAGGGGTTGATAAATTTAATATAGTGGCGGCGACGTTGGGGGCGGCAGATTAGGGGTTAATAAGTATAATGTAGGTGGCAGCGATTTAGGGGGGGCAGATTTGGGGTTCATAAGTATAATGTAGGTGGCGGCGGTGTAGGGGGGGGCAGATTAGGGGTTAATAAGTATAATGTAGGTGGCGGTGGGCTCCGGGAGTGGCGGTTTAGGGGTTAAACACTTTATTTAGTTGTGGCGGGGTCCGTGAGCAGTGGTTTAGGGGTTAATACATTTATTAGAGTTGCGGTGGGCTCCGGGAGCTGCGGTATAGGGGTAAAACAGTATAGTATAGTGTGGGTGTTTAGTGACAGGGTACCAACAGCGTACGGAGCTTAATGCCCCGTGTTTAGGTCGAGCCTTCAGGCTTGCCGGGAACAGAAGTTATGAGGCAGCGGTCTAAAGACCACTGCATCATAACCTGTGCCTGCTCTGAGGCGGTGGACAGAAATCAACCCGATCGAATACGATCAGGTTGATTGACACCCCCTGCTAGCTGCAATTGGCCGTGAATCTGCAGGGGGTGGCATTGCACCAGCAGTTCACAAGAACTGCTGGTGCAATGACAAATGTCGTCAGCGTATGCTGTCGGCTTTTATCAATGTGCGGTGGACATGATACGCTACATCGTATCATGTCCGCTCACACATTAATAAATTAACCCCAATGGCTTAGCTCACAGACACACAGAAGTCATACAATTGCACATTCCAAGAGCTTTAGTCAAAGAGTCTAAGCTTTCCCTAGTCTCCCATCTCCCTATGCTAGGTTAAGGCATGACCGAACAACCCTGAATTACTAAAATCTATCATTAAATAATCATTTAATTATCCCTAACATTAATCATTAGTAATACTATGGCAGGATTGAACAGGGGACGATAGACCTATGAATTATCAGACCACCAGTAGTTACATCATTACAAACAAAGGATCTGATTAGCCAAACTATATAGCTTTTTTTCCCCTTTCCTGCACCTTTTTTGTTTTTGGCTTCAAACAGCATAATCAAAAGAATTAATTGATTTGGTCAAGCAATCAGTCATTCTATGTCCATTTCGTCCAATAATGTATTTGGCTGTTTTTGTATCGAATGACTAAAACTGAGTGGCTGTGTTATCTAGTGATTGATAATATATATATATATATATATATATATATATATATATATATATATACACATACATGTCTTTATTTCAGCATATGCTTAAAGCATACCTATCTCTCCCCTGTCTGTTTTCTTATGCTAGCTATTGTCAATCTCTTTATACTTTCTTCTGTTCTATTCTAGCACAATTCAGCTCATGGTTTATATTACTGCTATACACTAATCTTTCCCAACTCCAGTCCTCAGGACCCTTAAGTGGCCAGACATCCATTATAGCTGATGGGTGAGCTGACTATGTCACCTGTGCTCTAGTTTAGATATAGGGGGATATTTATCAAAGCCTCAACTATGCTGCATTCGCTGGCACCAATACGCTCGCCTAACATCACGGCCGCGGACCTAAATACGATCTCCATATTTATAAAAAAGCCGGCAAAATACCATGCACCAAGTACGGCGCGATGAGCATCAGACTGTTGTTAACTAACAGTCATCAATCTCGCGTCTATTCGGCTTTTTACCAACTTTATTTATACCCTGTCACTAAACGCCACCACTATACTAAAATGTTTAACCCTATACAGCCATTCCCCGACCCCACCGCAACCTAAATAAAGTTATTAACCCCTATCCTGCTGCTCCCCGACACCACCGCCACATAAATAAAGTTATTAACCCCTATCCCGCTGCTCCCGGACCCCGCCGCCACTAAATTAATGTATTAACCCCTAAACCTCTGGCCTCCCACATTACTACCACTAACTAAACCTATTAATCTTTAAACCGCCAGCCCCCTACATCACCATAAACTAAATTAAGCTATTAACCCCTAAACCTAACAAGCCGCTAACTTTAAATTAAAATTACCACATCCCTATCTTAAAATAAATTTAAACTTACCTGTAGAATTAAAATACTATTTTAAAAATATTACTTAACCTACCCTAACTATTATACTACACTTAAATTAAAATACCAATTAAATTAACTAAATTACATATTAAAAAAAGTTACAAAAAATAAAAAACACTAAATTACGAAAACAAACAAACCACATTATCAAAAATAAAAAAGAATTACACTTAATCTAATAGCCCTATCAAAATAAAAAAGCCCCTCAAAATAAAAAAAAAACCTAGCCTACACTAAACTACCAATGGCTCTTAAAAGGGCATTTAGCTCTTTTACCTGCCCAGGCCCTACTCTAAAAATACAACCCACCCAAAAAAAACTTAAATAAACCTAATACTAAGCCCCGACGATCCACTTGCAGTTCTTCAAGTTCGGCTTGAAGGATCCATCCAGCCGGCAAGAAGTCTTCATCCGGGCGGCAAGAAGTCTTCATCCGGGCGGCCTCTTCCATCTTCATCCAGCTGGCGAAGTCTTCATTAAGACGGCATCTTCTATCTTCATCCATCCCGCACGGAGCGGGTCCATCCTGAAGACATCCGGCGCAGAGCTCCTCTTCAACATTGCCGCTGCCGTAAACTAGAACTTGAATGCAAGTGACGTCATCCTATTGGCTGAAAGGTTCCAATCAGCCAATATGATTTGAGCAGTTCTCATCCTACTGGCTGTTCCAATCAGCCAATAGGATTGAGCTCTCATCCTGTTGGCTGATTGGAACAGATGAAGATGGAAGAGACCGCCCAGATGAAGACTTTTTGCCACCCAGATGAAGACTTCTTGCTGGCTAGATGGATCCTTCAAGCGGAACTTGAAAAGAACTGTAAGTGGATCATCGGGGGCTAGTGTTAGGTTTATTTAAGGGTTTTTTGAGTGAGTTTTATTTTTAGAGTAGGGTCTGGGGAGGTAAAAGAGCTAAATGCCCTTTTAAGGGCAATGGGGAGCTTAGGTTATTTTAGATAGGGTTTTTATTTAGGGGGTTGGTTGTTTGGGTGGTGGGTTTTACTGTTGGGGGGTGTTTGTATTTTTTTACAGGTAAAAGAGCTGATTTCTTTGGGGCAATGCCCCACAAAAGGCTCTTTTAAGGGCCATTGGTAGTTTATTGCAGGCTAGGTTTTTTTTTTTTTTTTGAGGAGCTTTTTTATTTTGATAGGGCTATTAGATTAGGTGTAATTCTTTTTTATTTTTGATAATGTGCTTTTTTTTCTTCTTCGTAATTTAGTGTTTTTTATTTTTTTGTAACATAGTCATTTTTAATATGGTTAAATAGTAGATTTAAATAATTTGAGCAGGGTTAAGTTTTTTTTAATATGTAATTTAGTTAATTTAATTGGTAGTTTAATTTAAGTGTAGTATAATAGTTAGGGTAGGCTAATTAATATTTTAAAATAGTTTATTTTAATACTACAGGTAAGATTAAATTTATTTTAAGATAGGGATGTGGTAATATTAATTTAAAGTTAGCGGCTTGCTAGGTTTAGGGGTTAATAGCTTAATTTAGTTTATAGCGATGTGGGGGGCTTGTGGTTTAGGGGTTAATAGGTTTAGTTAGTGGTAGTGATGTGGAAGGCCAGAGGTTTAGGGTTTAATATGTTTATTTAGTGGCGGCGGGGTCCGGGAGCGGCGGGATAGGGGTTAATAACTTTATTTAGTGGCGGCGGGGTCCGGGAGCTGCGGGATAAGGGCGGAATAGGGGTTAATAAATTTTATTTAGTTTTCGGCAATGTCGGGGCGGCAGATTAGGGGTGTTATGTTAGGGTGTTAGGTGTAAACGTAACTGGTCTTCTACCATAAAAATCAATGGGATATCTGGCAGCATCGAACATAAGCTTTCGCTGCTTCTATGGCATCTGCGGCCTTCAGGGTGGCGGATTAAAAACCAGGTACGCTGGGCCAGAATAGCCGCGAGCGTACCGGTTAACTATTTGATAACTTTTAAAAAGTGTCAAATAGTGCCGAATGTGTATTTGGAACATCTGTAATGATGTAAGCATCGATCTGCATCGGATTGAGACCGGTGGATCGTATGTTACGTCACAGATTTCAACTTTTGCCGATCTGTAGGGTTTGATAATTAGGTCGGATCAAGCTCGCAACAATTATGTTGCGGAATTCCAGCGTATTTGCGGTTAACGGCTTGATTGATAACCCCCTGATGAATATCTGGCCTGTTAAGGGTACTGAGGACTGGGTTTGGGAAATACTTCTATACACTTTCTATGTTTAATTACACATATTAGACTTAACACGTATGCATAAACACACATAGGCCTAGATTTGGAGTTTGGTGGTAGCCGTGAAAACCAGCGTTAGAGGCTCCTCACTCTGGTTTTAGGCTACCGCCGGTATTTGGAGTCACTCAAAATAGGGTCTAACGCTCACTTTCCAGCCGCGACTTTTCCATACCGCAGATCCCCTTACGTAAATTGCGTATCCTATCTTTTCAATGGGATCTTCCTAACTCCGGTATTTAGAGTCGTGTCTGAAGTGAGCGTTAGACATCTAACGACAAAACTCCAGCCGCAGGAAAAAAGTCAGTAGTTAAGAGCTTTTTGGGCTAACGCCGGTTTATAAAGCTCTTAACTATTGTACTCTAAAGTACACTAACACCCATAAACTACCTATGTACCCCTAAACCGAGGTCCCCCCACATCGGCGACACTCGAAAAAAAATTTTTAACCCCTAATCTGCTGACCGCCACCTACGTTATACTTATGTACCCTTAATCTGCTGCCCCTAACACCGCCGACCCCTGTATTATATTTATTAAACCCTAATCTGCCCCCCTCAATGTCGCCTCCACCTGCCTACACTTATTAACCCCTAATCTGCCGACCGCAAAGCGCCGCCACCTACGTTATCCTTATGTACCCCTAATCTGCTGCCCCTAACACCGCCGACCCCTATATTATATTTATTAACCCCTAATCTGCCCCCCTCAACGTCGCCTCTAACCTGCCTACACTTATTAACCTCTAATCTGCCGAGCGGACCTGAGCGCTACTATAATAAAATTATTAACCCCCAATCTGCCTCACTAACCCTATCATAAATAGTATTAACCCCTAATCTGCCCTCCCTAACATCGCCGACACCTAACTTCAATTATTAACCCCTAATCTGCCGACCGAATCTCGCCGCTATTCTATTAAATGGATTAACCCCTAAAGCTAAGTCTAACCCTAATACTAACACCCCCCTAAATTAAATATAATTTAAATCTAACGAAATTAATTAACTCTTATTAAATAAATTATTCCTATTTAAAGCTAAATACTTACCTGTAAAATAAATCCTAATATAGCTACAATATAAATTATAATTATATTATAGTTATTTTAGGATTTATATTTATTTTACAGGTAACATTGTATTTATTTTAACCAGGTACAATAGCTATTAAATAGTTAAGAACTATTTAATAGCTAAAATAGTTAAAATAATTACAAATTTACCTGTAAAAGAAATCCTAACCTAAGTTACAAATAAACCTAACACTAGACTATCAATAAATTAATTAAATAAACTACCTACAATTACCTACAATTAACCTAACACTACACTATCAATAAATTAATTAAATACAATTGCTACAAATAAATACAATTAAATAAACTAGCTAAAGTACAAAAAATAAAAAAGAACTAAGTTACAAAAAATAAAAAAATATTTACAAACATAAGAAAAATATTACAACAATTTTAAACTAATTACACCTACTCTAAGCCCCCTAATAAAATAACAAAGACCCCCAAAATAAAAAAATGCCCTACCCTATTCTAAATTACTAAAGTTCAAAGCTCTTTTACCTTACCAGCCCTGAGCAGGGCCCTTTGCGGGGCATGCCCCAAGAAATACAGCTCTTTTGCCTGTAAAAAAAAACATACAATACCCAAGCCCCCCAACATTACAACCCACCACCCACATACCCCTAATCTAACCCAAACACCCCTTAAATAAACCTAACACTAAGCCCCTGAAGATCATCCTACCTTGTCTTCACCATACCAGGTTCACCGATCGGTCCAGAAGAGCTCCTCCGATGTCCTGATCCAAGCCCAAGCGGGGGGCTGAAGAGGTCCATGATCCGGCTGAAGTCTTCATCCAAGCGGGGCAGAAGAGTTCTTCCATCTGATTGAAGTCTTCATCCAAGCGGCATCCATCCGGAGCGAAGCGGCAGCATCCTGAAGACCTCCACCGCGGAACATCCATCCTGGCTGACGACTGAACGACGAATGACGGTTCCTTTAAATGACGTCATCCAAGATGGCGTCCCTCGAATTCCGATTGGTAGGAATATTCTGATTGGCTGATGGAATCAGCCAATCAGAATCAAGTTCAATCCGATTGGCTGATCCAATCAGCCAATCAGATTGAGCTTGCATTCTATTGGCTGATAGAATGCGAGCTCAATCTGATTGGCTGATCGGATCAGCCAATCGGATTGAACTTGATTCTGATTGGCTGATTCCATCAGCCAATCAGAATATTCCTACCTTAATTCCGATTGGCTGATAGAATCCTATCAGCCAATCGGAATTCGAGGGACGCCATCTTGGATGACGTCATTTAAAGGAACCGTCATTCGTCGTTCAGTCGTCGGCCAGGATGGATGTTCCGCGGTGGAGGTCTTCAGGATGCTGCCGCTTCGCTCCGGATGGATGCCGCTTGGATGAAGACTTCAATCGGATGGAAGAACTCTTCTGCCCCGCTTGGATGAAGACTTCAGCCGGATCATGGACCTCTTCAGCCCCCCGCTTGGGCTTGGATCAGGACATCGGAGGAGCTCTTCTGGACCGATCGGTGAACCTGGTGTGGTGAAGACAAGGTAGGATGATCTTCAGGGGCTTAGTGTTAGGTTTATTTAAGGGGGGTTTGGGTTAGATTAGGGGTATGTGGGTGGTGGGTTGTAATGTTGGGGGGCTTGGGTATTGTATGTTTTTTTTTACAGGCAAAAGAGCTGTATTTCTTGGGGCATGCCCCGCAAAGGGCCCTGTTCAGGGCTGGTAAGGTAAAAGAGCTTTGAACTTTAGTAATTTAGAATAGGGTAGGGCATTTTTTTATTTTGGGGGTCTTTGTTATTTTATTAGGGGGCTTAGAGTAGGTGTAATTAGTTTAAAATTGTTGTAATATTTTTCTTATGTTTGTAAATATTTTTTTATTTTTTGTAACTTAGTTCTTTTTTATTTTTTGTACTTTAGCTAGTTTATTTAATTGTATTTATTTGTAGCAATTGTATTTAATTAATTTATTGATAGTGTAGTGTTAGGTTTATTTGTAACTTAGGTTAGGATTTCTTTTACAGGTAAATTTGTAATTATTTTAACTATTTTAGCTATTAAATAGTTCTTAACTATTTAATAGCTATTGTACCTGGTTAAAATAAATACAAAGTTACCTGTAAAATAAATATAAATCCTAAAATAGCTATAATATAATTATAATTTATATTGTAGCTATATTAGGATTTATTTTACAGGTAAGTATTTAGCTTTAAATAGGAATAATTTATTTAATAAGAGTTAATTAATTTCGTTAGATTTAAATTATATTTAACTTAGGGGGGTGTTAGTGTTAGGGTTAGACTTAGCTTTAGGGGTTAATACATTTATTAGAATAGCGGCGAGGTTCGGTCGGCAGATTAGGGGTTAATAATTGAAGTTTGGTGTCGGCGATGTTAGGGAGGGCAGATTAGGGGTTAATACTATTTATTATAGGGTTAGTGAGGCGGATTAGGGGTTAATAACTTTATTATAGTAGCGCTCAGGTCCGGTCGGCAGATTAGGGGTTAATAAGTGTAGGCAGGTGGAGGCGACGTTGTGGGGGGCAGATTAGGGGTTAATAAATATAATATAGGGGTCGGCGATGTTAGGGTAGCAGATTAGGGGTACATAGGGATAATGTAAGTAGCGGCGGTTTACGGAGCGGCAGATTAGGGGTTAATAATAATATGCAGGGGTCAGCGATAGCGGGGGCGGCAGATTAGGGGTTAATAAGTGTAAGGTTAGGGGTGTTTAGACTCGGGGTACATGTTAGAGTGTTAAGTGCAGACGTAGGAAGGGTTACCGCATAGCAAACAATGGGGCTGCGTTAGGAGCTGAACGCGGCTTTTTTGCAGGTGTTTGTTTTTTTTTCAGCTCAAACAGCCCCATTGTTTCCTATGGGGGAATCGTGCACGAGCACGTTTTTGAGGCTGGCCGCGTCCGTAAGCAACTCTGGTATCGAGAGTTGAAGCTGCGTTAAAAATGCTCTACGCTCCTTTTTTGGAGCCTAACGCAGCCTTTATGTGGACTCTCAATACCAGAGTTATTTTTATGGTGCGGCCAGAAAAAAGCCGGCGTTAGTTTTTTCGGGTCGTTACAGACAAAACTCCAAATCTAGGCCATAGATCCTTAACCATTTACCTTCTAAACCTTTCATTGCTTCTTCAACACTTGAAACCTTGTTTCATATTAACCCTTTGTTCTGCATTTGTTACGCATTAATGAAACTTATTTTCACTTACTTCTATAGCATTTCCCTGTGTATTTGAAAGCACAATAGCAAGGAAAAAATGTTAGTACTAGGTTTTTAACAGTGTAAAAAGATGCAGAATTTTTGTGCCAACACAACATTTAACCATCAAATAGCAGTATGGTTGCAAAATAATGTACCTCACATTATCAACTGCACTTAACTTGTAATCTAGCCCTTCCAAAGAGATGAACTTTCCTGCTTTAGATTAGTGTGGTTTTGAATATAATGCACATTCCAGCCCACAAATAACGGCCAATCTCTCTCTGAACAAGAGACATTGAAACCCCATAAATAAGTTTCAGTCTAGTGTTGGCCTCGACAGTAAGATGCATCCTGTTGGCACGCTAGGCTTGTAATCAAGGATTTGAGGCATGATAGAGCAATTTCCCAGAGGCCCATTAAGTTTTGACCTAAGAACTAATTAAAAAAGAAAGAAAGAAAGAAAATATCAAGAAGATTTAAGATATGAGCTCCCATTTATGAAATGCCGGCATCACAGAGAGAGGGCAGCATCCTCTGCCTGCAGTTATTATTGCACAAGCATTTGCAACCAATCGTGCAAATCATCCTTATCATATGATTAAACACACGCACCCTTAACCATTTACTTTACAAAGCTTTTGTCACTTAACCCAGGTTGTACAAATGGCGACTTATTGTCGCGATGCGCATGCGCAGACCCGCTGTATCAATAGCAGAGCGGATGATGCGCATGCGCGATATGCTGAATCTACCTTTACGTTACTCTCAGCAAACTAGCAGACCCGCTGTATCGATAGCAGAGCGGATGACGGCGCTGTACAGAGCAGGTAAGAGCGGTGCGCTGCGAGAATCTCCCTACCAATAACGAGCATTAATACCCTATTTACATTAATTACAAACAAATAATTAATGAAACATTTATTTTGTTTACGATTTGGATGATCATGGGTCGCAGTACCCATGCGCGAGTTTAGGGATCACAGTACGCATGCACATGGTGACGAAATTGTCACTTAATTATATGCATGATAGCGCAATCCGGTTGGAAATGTATTCCTATTGTGCACAACCCATATTGGAGGGTGGGGATTGATGACATCATCATCGAAAATTAAAGTTTAATTTTATTGGGGGCGTGTCTAGGCGGCATCCATGACAGGACGTGTTATCAGGTGCTCTAGGAGAAGATCTGTATAATCCGCCGATTACACACAGATTCCCTATTGGATTGCAATTTTCGCACTTACTGTGCTTTACAGATACTGACTTTACCTGACTTTAATCAGCGGGGATTACCTTATTATATATACAAGATGGAGCAAGAGGAAGCTATCCTATTAGAACAGATCACTACTATCCTAAACGATCACTTTACACAGCTTATGAGGGACATAGCTGCAGCATGGGGAAATGCCGGTGATCCTATTCAACAGCACAGCACGGACACAGTAAACGCGGTAACGTCTAAACCGGAGTCTACTGAAGAAAGTACCATTTCAGGAAAACAGGTCGTGACACCTCCAACAGATGTGCACTACAGTCAGAGAGTGCGGGCACTGGCTGATGCAGGGATCCGTGAGAGATTGAATACGGCGAACTTCACCATATCACCCACAACTCTTACCGCTTTACTTCCAGCCCCTTTGAAGATCCAAAGTCGTCCTGCTCTGGTGAAAAGAGAGATCGCTAATCGAGCGCTGAAGTTGAAGGGGCTAATGCCTGGTGAGATTCTGGATCGGCAACCGGAAGGCAAAAGTGTCTTGATGCGGCGAGACAAAGGTGACTTAAGGGCTGCTAATTCAACCCCCCAGACAAGGAAGGGGACTAAAACATACTTGATCGGGAGATCCCTAGATGGCACCTTGCCTACAATTCACACAGCACCATGGCCACAATCGCTTCATCTTTTATTACTCCCATCGCCCCCAGGCACCCAGTGTTGTGTTGGCCTTATTCGGAACATACTGGTTGATAAGGTGAGAATCTCAGACAAAATAGGCATCGGATGAACTCCTTTACAAGTCCTATCCGGTTTCTGGGTAATCACTCACGCTACTGCCGCATAAAAATGACTTATTTCCCTTGGCTATCCAGACTCCGTGTTATGCTTGCGTGTTAGTTTTTGAGACTCCTAAAGTTGGCTTATAAATCTGAAGCTTGGGATATCTATTTACCATAATGTTTGTTTTGCATATTATTTCATTTGTTCATGTGTTTTGTGTATAAGAGTTTAGTACTCCCTATTGCCTAATACTTGCCCAGTATTTCTTACTTTCTTTTGGCTGGTTTAAAATATATGTATTAGGTCATTAGACAGTTAACACCTACAATGGCATAAGGGAAAACAAAAGGGACAAAAAAAAAAGAAAAAAAAAGAGATAAAGTATGCAGTTTCGCTTTCTTACAGGCTGAATATTGTTAATGTGTAACTATCATAATTCAATTTAAAAATTAATATAGACTATTGTCCCTATTAATGTTCAGTTCAAATCATATAGTGCTATAATCCAAGGTGGGAAACATATAGTTTCAGTTCCTCCCAGCATTGAGCAAATGAAACTGTGGGCTCCTCTGGCTCAGTTCTTATGTTATCTCATAGCCTTTTATGAACATAAGTGCAATAAGTTACCTGTCCTTATAATCAGGGATAATGTTCTCAAATGTACATATTACCTGTTACTTTAACACACTTTATAATTATAGATGCTAGTGAAAATAACACATATCTAAACTGTATGAAACAGTTACGGAGGTGTTTAATCCTTTGTGGCCCGTTTTATATTATTAGGTGATGTTTCAGATACCCCTGCATGAACACTATTGCCTGTTTACAGAGATCATGGTTTATGTGTTAGTATGTCTGATTTGCTTCAAAATTACCTAACTGCTACTCTAATTGAAGACATATATCTCTTGCCTATAGTTATCTTTGTCTAGAGTCATAGATAGGAAAAGCTCAAATTTTTATATTCTTAAACTATGGCCCTTGACACAAATATTACTCTGCCCATTAATGCCTTCAATGACAGTGATATACTTATCAACTTTGGCTTTATATGGCACTTATTTATAATTTTTACATTGATATAAGGCAGTACCTAATCCTCTAACTGTGCTGTGACCCCTTACAGAGGAGAATTGACATCTGAGCTATCTAGGGACCAGGTTTCACAGGGAAAGTTGACCCCTCACTATGATGTTAAGGTGGTTGGGGTAGTCCCGCTACCTACGGCCGGGGTGGCGGGATGGCCCGACTTGCATGAGATAAAGTGAGAGACATGAGTGAGGACTTATAGCTAGCAAAGTCTTTCACCACATTAATGCATATTCTGATTCCCCACATAATAGCAATGCCTGATAGTCCTCAGCTTAACTTTAAAATTGGGTCTGTCCTAGTTATCACGAAGGTATCCTACACGTATTCCAATATCAATTTAGAGTAATAGACCATTCCAGTTCCATCTATAATGATGATTAGCGATGTATGAACGGGTACTGATTTATTATTCCCATCAGAAAATTTTAGAGGGGGGTGAGTTTTTATCACACGTATCACAGAAATTCCTAAACCTCATATCTGTAATATGATGGTGTTCTTGTTTGTTTTATCCCAGAGGAAAGTTTGTTTTGTTTTTTTTTTCTTTTCATTTCATATATTCTCATGTACTAAAGAATAGTGTATTAACTATTCCAGTTTTACTTTCTGTGTTATAAAAAATGGAAAAAAAAAAAAAAAAAAGTATTCAGCTATAGTGCGTTATAACCTGGTGGTACTTTAGTGTGAGTTGTGTAATTGCTTGCAATTTTAAAGTATTTATTGTCCCTTTAAAGAGCATGCATGTAAAATTGTCCCTTTAAATGATAAGATAATCGTTAAAAAACACATTTTGTCACAGTAATAGGCTTCAGTATCTCTGACGTCAGGGTCAACTCACGTGGTATTAGAACCCGCCGCACATTTCCCAGCAGCACCCGGAGATTCTCGCCTTGAAAGAGCTGAGCGCCTTATTTTACTTTCCATAATATTTAGTGCTATTATAAAAATCTACAGGTTTGTGTTGCTATACAAATCTACAGGTTTGTGTTATAAAGATGTCACTATGTTATCAACTTTAGTAAACAAAATCGTCTTCAATCTTCACCCTCAGCTTATTAGGTTCTTCAGGTAACTCCATTATCGTCCCTACAATTAATAAAAGGTACGTCGATGATTGAGAAACCATAAAACTATTTTTAGAGGCTGGCAATGTAAGGCTAGCTCAGATATCGCGTAATGCGTTATAAGCAGTACTCTTAGGTGATCGTATTGACCTTTATTATTGATAATTATTGTTTAATGTGCTGGTGCGAATTTAGTAGGTTAATGAATGAAAACTTAATGTAAAATGTCCATTAAATACTCTCCTTAACATTCTTATTTAATTTTAAGATTTTATCATCTAAAACTCACTTTTGTAAACACTGTAGTTGTGATCAATACGTTGTTACATGTTTACTCTTTATCAATACTTTATTTACTAATCTGAGAATATAACAATAAATGAATGAAAACAAAAAAAACAAAAAAAAAAAAAGAAGTTTAATTTTATTATGTCAGGAAACATCCTTGGAGTTTAAAAGTAGGTAATTTATAATATATAAATGTTTGTATTATGAAATTTGTGGTCCAGGTATGAACAAAAAACAAAAGTTTTGGAATCCTTTAAAGGGACACTGAACCCAAATTTTTTCTTTTGTAATTCAGAAAGATCATGCAATTTTAAGCAACTTTCTAATTTATTCCTATTATCAATTTTTCTTCGTTCTCTTGCTATCATTATTTGAAGAAGAAGGCATCTAAGCTTTTTTTTTGGTTTCAGTACTCTGGACAGCACTTTTTTATTGGTGGATGAATTTATCCACCAATCAGCAAGGACAACCCAGGTTATTCACCAAAAATGGGCCGGCATCCAAACTTACATTCTTGCATTTCAAATAAAGATACCAAGAGAATGAATAAAATTTGATAATAGGAGTAAATTAGAAAATTGCTTAAAATGTCATGCTCAATCTGAATCATGAAAGAAAAATTTTGGGTAAAGTGTTCCTTTAATGAAACTTAATTTCACTTAATGCTATAGCATTTTTCAGTGTATTGGAAAGCACAGTAGCAATGATAGTTCCTGGTTTTCAAAAGTGTAAAAAGAGAAAACAGAATTTGTCAATTAAGTTGTATATTTTTTTATTTACATAAAAAATTATTTTGACGTTTTTCTAAAACTTTATATCTTTAAATATCTTAAATAAAACTTTACAAAAAAAATCTTAAACTCTTTAGGCCAGATTACAAGTTGAGGTGCACTACTTTGCCCTTAGCCTCGTGCAATCAGTAGCTCCCAGTTTGGTATGTTGTTCTACTATGGCATTTTTACACGTGTGCTACATATAAAGTACACCCTATACTTTCAATGGAAAGAGCAAATCGCTAGAGGTGTATTTAAATGTATTGATTTAGTGTAGCACAGATAGGTTATTCAAAAATCCCTGTTATTAACTATAAACCTTCTAGTGTACTTGAAAAATGTAAAAATAAAGCAAATTATGTTTCATTTAGGATTTGGGAAAGAAAGGGTTCAAATGAAAAAATAAAGACTGCGGTGTTGAGGACAGGTTATAGGCATAATGTACATTATATTGTAAATTGGAATATTTGTGTTTGCAGAGTGTACCTTTATTCTATGGGGGCGAATTATCAAGCTCCGAATGCCCTTCAGGCTTGCCGGAACAGCAGTTTAGAAGCAGCTGTCTAAAGACCGCTGCTCCATAACTTGTCCGCCTGCTCTGAGGCAGCGGACAGAAATCAACCCGATCGAATTCTATCGGGGGTAATTGATACCCCCGGCTAGCGGCCGATTAGCCGTGAATCTGCAGGGGGCGGCATTGTGCCAGCAAGTCACAAGAACTGCTGGTGCAATGATAAATGCCAACAGCTTATGCTGTCTGCAATTTTCGATGTGCAGCAGACATGATACGCTACATCGTATCATGTTCACTTGCACTATGATAAATCTACCCCATTGTATGTGAACCTTGGGTATATGTATGTATGCTAAATCTAATAGGTAAAATTATACTAATGTAATATGGAAGGTGTATAGCAAAGAAATAAACCAAACCCTCCATTACCTGAGGGAATTAATCATTATAGAATGTCTCTCATCATCTATGCTACCAGACAGGAATGATTTTCACACGTGCTGTGATAGAAATCCATTACCAGAGGGGAAGGAGCACAATAAAATGGCTTTAAGAATCATGAATAACTTTAATAGGCACAAAACTAATGATCATGATCATCTTTTATCATTAACGTGTAATTTAAGTGGAAAAGTGCCAACAATATGAATAAAAGCCGAGTGATATTAGAGTTCCATTATACTTATATTTTTGTTCTCAGCTTGTAATCTGGGCCAAAGTATGAAGTAAAGTTGTTAAAAATATTTTTCAGATTTTGTTTTTATTATTTCTCTATATATAAAAAATGAAAGGGATATTAAACAGAATTTAATTCCCCATAAAAGATTTAACTACGCTCAGTGAGAACATTCTTCCTTATTATTCTGTATTTGTTGATTTAATGCTATATGGTATATGATAAGATGCTGGACTGGGAAAGTTGTTTATGTATGTATGTTTGTGTTTTTATTTATATGTACATGTATGTATGTGTATGTATGTGTATGTATGTATATATATATATGCAGTGCTTTTACCTTATATTTTAATAAGTTGACATAAGTTTTTCAGCACATCCCTTAAAAGTATTTTATATGATGGATTTAGAGCACCAGCGGTTTCTCATATCCACATGTTTGTGAGCCGTAGGGGCCGATTTATGAAAGTGCGAGTGGAAATTATACAATGTAGCGTATCATGTCTGCCGCACATCGATAAATGTCAGCATTTATCATTGCACACGCAGTTCTTGTGAACTGCTTGTGCAATGCCACCCCCTGCAGATTTGCGGCCAATCGGCTGCTAGCAGGGGGTGTCAATCAGCCCGATCGTATAGGATCGGGCGGATCGATGTCTGCAGCCTCAGAGCAGGCAGACAAGTTATGAAGCAGCGGTCTAAAGAAGGCTCGCACGGAAACGGCCATCAAGCTCCATTCAGAGATTTATAATTCCGCCCCCTAGACTATAACTTCAGTAGTAAAAAATTCTTCCAACTTGTAATATAAGAGCAAAAATAAAATCACTATTGATTCAGCTTGAGTGATAATAGTGCACAATAGCGCTAAAATTGTTGCACTCCATTTATAAATAATAGAGTTAAAGTGAAGGTAAAGTTCCCTTGTTATGATACTGGAATAATATTAGTTGCCCAAAATGAATATGAGTTTAATTCATTATTTTTTTATAAATCTCATTATTAAATAATTACTCACCGTTTTTACTTACATTTTCTTGGTCCGCAAAATCAACCCGTTTTTTTTTTTGTCCTGGTTTGGTCACGTTTTGTTCAGAGCCTATTGAAAATCTGGCCGTTAGGCGGCCGTCTATCTATGTCACCCGCCTACATGATGATGTGCGCATGCGCAAAGATTTTTTTCTACTACTCTGAATCTACGCGCGCTCCCGTTTTGCGCATGCCTATTTGTCTGAATATGGAATTCCCATACTAAGTCATAGGCTTGCTAAAGACGGCTACAAATCCTGACGGCTTAAAAACGGAAAGGAGGCGGTAACCAAGGACGCATTAGGAAGGGAGCACCAGGGGAGTCTGAGAAGCAGAGAGCATGAGTGGAGAGACATCTACACAAGTAAGAGTCTAGTAAAGATGAGAGTGAGAGTACGGGGGATGGAAACGGGCAGACGGGAGACATGAGGAGTGGGAGAGGATTAGAGGTATATGTTAGATAGAGAAATATCCAGAATGCAGCTCCTCTCTTTCATGCACAACATAGTAATGAATGAAAATTGTAATTCATTCAATACTAAATTTACAAAAAGACTAACGCATGTGCTTTGGGTAAAAGAGTATACGATTATCGCATGCGCGGTAGGGAGAGAATTGCAGAGTCGTGCATGCACAGTTTATCGCTCTATACGTCACTGCCTTGAAAATAAGGAAATAGCTGTAGGGAGGAGTCAAGATTGCAACGGTAGGCAATAAAATATATGTTTTTATTCATAAATCTCACAAAAATTGATAATAAAAATGTAGCGATCAGCTTATTGAAATAAAGACTAATTATTTAGTGTATTTCAGTAGTTCAAACTTTACCTTCACTTTAAGACTTTTTTAATTTTTCTGTATCTCATTTGATTCTGCACTCACTACTTGTTGAGACGAAGCCTGCTTCCACGGACCTCTACTACACACAATTATTTTCAGTGTCCACTTCACTTTTAATTTGCACATCACTTTTAACAATTAGGGACTGTCACTATAGATAACATGACCCCCATTGTTAATAATGATTGAGATACTACGCAACTAGTAGAAGTTGTGAAATTTGCATTCACGGAGGCAGAAGCAGACCGATTTTGGCCAATACAGATATTTCTGAAATAACTGGGGAAACTCCAAACTATATATACACAACTTTACCAAAACTATGGAAACGTGAAAACAGATTTTGAATAACATGTTATTTATCTGTCTAGTAACTACAAGAAAAATATATCCCCAAGGGCTTCACGATAAAAAATACACCAACTATTGGACTTTCTAATAACCAGTTCTGCAACAAATGGTGCAAAATATTGAATAAATGTTTGCCTGACCTCATGTTTCTTGTGATTGAAGAGGTTGGGGTGTTATTGATTAAAGTCAGAAAAAAATTTAAGACTTTTAATTATATCTACTTATACGTATTAATAATCCATTTGAGGACTGGATAAACAAGCTCAATGAACAGGCACAGACATATAAAAATGAACTAATTGAATTAAAGACCATAAAATTGCAGACAGTAACTACTGAATATAAAGAACAATAAGCGTATCAATAGTTAACTGGTGCTAGGAAGAGAAGAACATCAAGACCACAGAGACAAAGGAGAAATACCCAGAGACAACTTACTATGGTGGAAGATCTCGATTGAATAGTGACTCTTGTGTAATTACACACCATGCAACTGATTCTAAAACAATGAACCCACATGTTTTTCAAGGAATCACCAAAGGGTTGGCTACCACAAGATGAGGACAAGGCAAACCCACGGAAGGACAATTACAAGGGGATTCCCACCATTTCCATCCAGGTAATGGGGAAACATGATATAGTGGTCTACATAAGTCACAGATCTCTGACCACGGATGTGGTAATTCTGCTTGATAGGGGTTTATCATATACCTACTGATTATTATAACAAGTTTTCTCTATATATTGATATACAAATATTTCAGAGACAATTACAAGTATGTAATTCATATAGTGAAAATTCTGATGAATACACAAGAACTTTTAGGCCTAAAAATAATTATAAATCAACAAACCTTAATAATAGTATTAAAACTTTTACTAGGATGGTTATAGATGATACTCCACCAGAGTCCCAGATCAATTAAGCATAGTCTCACCATTCTTGAGGGACAGGCCATTAAAGGGACAGTCTACCATAGAATTGTTATTGTTTTAAAAGATAGATAATACCTTTATTACCTATTCCCCAGTTTTGCATAACCAACACAGTTATATTAATATACTTTTTACTTCTGTGATTACCTTGTATCTGGGAACCTTCTTCCAGCCCCCTGATCACATGACTGTGACTGTTTATTATCTATTGTCTTGCATTTAGCATTGTTTTGTGCTAAATCTTAAATAACCCTCTGTGCCTGAACACAGTGTTATCTATATGTCCCACGTGTACTTTCTGTCTCTCTGTTAAAAAGAGATTTAAAAAGCATGCAATAAGAGGCAGCCCTCAAAGGCTTAGAAATTAGCATATGAGCCTACCTATGTTTAGTTTAAACTAAGAATACCAAGAGAAAAAAGCAAATTTGATGATAAAAGTAAATTGGAAAGTTGATTAAAATTAAAAGTCCTATCTGAATAATGAAAGTTTAATTTATACTAGACTGTCCCTTTAAGTCCCTTGGGTCAGATCCCTCTATTGTGATCAGGGATGTTAATTAGGGAGGGGTCATAGTTATAATGGACTATGATTACTAGAGGACTGAAATCTTGGGCAAATAAGCAAATTTAAAAATGTACAGGAAACTCCCTTCGTACATTGGATGAAGGACTTATAGATTGTAATACTAGGAATTTTTAATAACATCTTACCTTGTTTGTCCCATCTTTTAAACTTTGCCTAAAATCCAAAAAGACTTAACTAACCCACCAGGGAGACTCATAGGCATCTATTTATCAAGCCGTCAACCGCAAATACGCTGGAATTCCGCAGCGTATTTGTGGCGTGCCTGATTCCCCTTACTTATCAAACACAACAGACCGGCAAAAGTAGAATTTTGTGACGTAACATACGATCGGCCAGATCGATGCTTATGTCATTACAGATGTTCCGAATGCAAATTCCGCAGAATCTGACTACTTTTGCAAGTGATCAAATATATACCAGGTACGCTCGGCACTATTCCGGCCCAGCGTACCTGGTTTTCAATCCGCCGCCCTAGAGGCGGCGGATGCCATAGGAATCAATGGGAGTCTGAAAGCAGTGAAAGCTCATGTTCGCTGCTGCCCGATATCCCATTGATTCCTATGGTAACGTTTATACCTAACACCCTAACATGTACCCCGAGTCTAAACACCCCTAATCTGCCACCCCCTACACCGCCGCCACCTACATTATACTTATTAACCCCTAATCTGCGCCCTTACACCGCCACCACTTACATTATATTTATTAACCCCTAATCTGCCGCCCCCAAGGTCACCGCCACTATATTAAATTTATCAACCCCTAAACCTAAGTCTAACCCTAACACCCCCTAACTTAAATATAATTTAAATATATCTAAATAAATATTCATATCATTAAATAAATTATTCCTATTTAAAACTAAATACTTACCTGTAAAATAAACCCTAAGATAGCTACAATATAACTAATACAATTAAATACAATTAAATAAAATTATCTAAAATACAAAAAAAAAAACCCACTAAATTACAGAAAATAATAAACAAATTACAAGATTTTTAAACTAATTACACCTAATCTAATCCCCCTAACAAAATAAAAAATCCCCCCAAAATAAAAAAGCCCTACCCTACACTAAATTACAAATAGCCCTTAAAAGAGCCTTTTGCGGGGCATTGCCCCAAAGTAATCAGCTCTTTTACCTGTAAAAAAAAATTACAAACCCACCACCCACACAACCAACCCTACTCTAAAACCCACCCAATCCCCCCTTAAAAAAAACTAACACTAATCCCTTGAAGATCACCCTACCGTGAGAAGTCTTCACCCAACCAGGCCGAAGTCCTCAACGAAGCCGGCAGAAAAGGTGGCCCAGACGGGCAGAAGTGGTCCTCCAGATGGGCAGAAGTCTTCATCCAGACGGCCTCTTCTATCTTCATCCATTCGGCACGGAGCGGGTCCATCTTCAAGACATCCGATGCAGAGCATCCTCTTCATCCGACGTCTTCTTGAACAATCACAGTTCCTTTAAGTGACGTCATCCAAGATGGCGTCCCTTCAATTCCGATTGGGGAGCGATTCCACCGCTCCCCGACACCGCTGCAACTAAATAAAAGTATTAACCCCTATCCCACCGCTCCAGGACCCCACCACAACTAAATAAAAGTATTAACCCCTAAACCCCTGGCCTCCCACATCACTACCACTTACTAAACCTATTAACCCCTAAACCGCCAGCCCCCCACATCGCCATAAACTAAATTAAGCTATTAACACCTTAACCTAACAACCCACTAACTTTACATTAAAATTATATCCCTATCTTATAATAAATTTAAACTTACCTTTGGAATTAAATTAAACTATATTAAACTATTAATTAACCTACCCTAACTATTATACTAAAATTACATTTAACTACCAATTAAATTAGCTATATAACATATTTAAAAAACTAACCCTACTCAAATTATTTAAATCTACAATTAAACATTTCTAAATTACAACAAAATATAAACACTAAGTTACAAAAAATAAAAAACACTAAGTTACAAAAAATAAAAAAAACACAGTATCAAAAATAAAAAAGAATTACACCTAATCTAATAGCCCTATCAAAATAAAAAGCCCCCCCAAAATAAAACCTCCCCTAGCCTACAATAAACTACCAATGGCCCTTATAAGGTCCTTTTGCTGGGCATTGCCACAAAGAAATCGACTCTTTTACCTGTAAAAAAAATAGAAACACCCCCCAACAATAAAACCTACCACCCACAGAACCAACCACCCCCCCCAAATAAAAACCCTATCTAAAAAACCTAAGCTCCCCATTGCCCTGAAAAGGGCATTTGTATGGGCATTGCCCTTAAAAGGGAATTTAGCTCTTTTACTGCCCAGACCCTAACCTAGAAATAAAACCCACCCAAAAAAGACACTAAGGGACACTGAACCCAATTTTTTTCTTTTGTGATTCAGATAGAGCATGCAATTTTAAGCAACTTTCTAATTTACACCTATTATCAATTTTTTCTTTGTTCTCTTGCTTTCTTTATTTGAAAATGAAGGCATTTAAGCTATTTTTTGTTCAGAACCATGGAAAGCACTTGTTTATTGGTGGGTGAATTTATCCACCAATCAGCAAGAACAACCCAGTTTGTTCACCAGAAATGGGCCGGCATCTAAACTTACATTCTTGCATTTCAAATAAAGATATCAAGAGAATGAAGACAATTTGATAATAGGAGTCAATTACAAAGTTGCTTAAAATTTCATGCTCCATCTGAATCATAAAAGAAAAAATTTGGGTTCAGTGTCCCTTTAAATAAACCTAACACGAACCCCCGACGATCCACTTACAGTTCTTTTTTCAAAATTATATTTTCTATACTAAAAAAGTTGCCTTCGATAATGTCATTGAATATGCTACTTGTTTTGTCATAATGATATCACATAAAACCATGGAGAAGATGTTTTTGCTTTTTCTCATGCCTAAGTCTGAACATAACATCTTGCATTACCAAAAGTGTTTAGAAATGTACACCCATTTAAGAGTTCTTTCATTTTTTTTTCTTCCATCTGTAAATTTAACAAACACATGCAACAATTAATTCTGGAACTCAATAAATGAATACATAAATACAAAATATATATATTTAATCATTCCTACATCTTAAAAAAAGGTGAAGTCAGTTTTCTAAATGTCCCCTCTTGTACAGTAGACTGGATATTCACAATAGAGGAAGGCATTTTAGATCAAGCAAAACTCAGTCATGAAGCTTTTATTTAATATAGGGGTTGATCCCAATCCATTAGAAAATGTATCTAATGATTTTTCTACAAAAATCTCTAACGCCTAGATTTAGAGTTTTGCGGCCAAAGGGGTGCGTTAGCTACGCTGGCTTTTTTCTGGCCGCACCTTTTAAATACTGCTGGTATTTAGAGTTCACAGAATGGCTGCGTTAGGCTCCAAAAATGGAGCGTATAGCATATTTACCGCAACTTCAACTCTCGATACCAGCGGTGCTTACGGACGCGGCCAGCTTCAAAAACGTGCTCGTGCACGATTCCCCCATAGAAAACAATGGGGCTGTTTGAGCTGAAAAAAAAACTAACACCTGCAAAAAAGCCGCGTTCAGCTCCTAACGCAGCCCCATTGTTTGCTATGGGGAAACACTTCCTACGTCTGCACCTAACACTTTAACATGTCCCCCGAGTCTAAACACCCCTAACCTTACACTTATTAACCCCTATTCTGCCGCCCCCGCTATCGCTGACCTCTGCATATTAATCTGCCGCTCCGTAAACCGCCGCTACTTACATTATCCCTATGTACCCCTAATCTGCTGCCCCTAACACCGCCGACCCCTATATTATATTTATTAACCCCTAATCTGCCTCCCACAACGTCGCCTCCACCTGCCTACACTTATTAACCCCTAATCTGCCTAGCGGACCGCACCGCTATTATAATAAAGTTATTAACCCCTAATCCGCCTCACTCCCACCTCAATAACCCTATAATAAATAGTATTAACCCCTAATCTGCCCTCCCTAACATCGCCGACACCTAACTTCAAACATTAACCCCTAATCTGCCGACTGGAGCTCACCGCTATTCTAATAAATGTATTAACCCCTAAAGCTAAGTCTAACCCTAACACTAACACCCCCCTAAGTTAAATATAATTTAAATCTAACGAAATAAATTAACTCTTATTAAATAAATTATTCCTATTTAAAGCTAAATATTTACCTGTAAAATAAATCCTAATATAGCTACAATATAAATTATAATTATATTATAGCTATTTTAGGATTTATATTTATTTTACAGGTAACTTTGTATTTATTTTAACCAGGTACAATAGCTATTAAATAGTTAAGAACTATTTAATAGCTAAAATAGTTAAAATAATTACAAATTTACCTGTAAAATAAATCCTAACCTAAGTTACAATTAAACCTAACACTACACTATCAATACATAAATTAAATTAAATACCTACAATTACCTACAATTAAACCTAACACTACACTATCAATAAATGAATTAAATGCAATACCTACAAATAACTACAATTAAATAAACTAACTAAAGTACAAAAGATAAAAAAGAACTAAGTTACAAAAAATAAAAAAATATTTACAAACATTAGAAAAATATTACAACAATTTTAAACTAATTACACCTACTCTAAGCCCCCTAATAAAATAACAAAGCCCCCCAAAATAAAAAAATGCCCTACCCTATTCTAAATTAAAAAAGTTCAAAGCTCTTTTACCTTACCAGCCCTGAACAGGGCCCTTTGCGGGGCATGCCCCAAAGAATTCAGCTCTTTTGCCTGTAAAAAAACACATACAATACCCCCCCCAACATTACAACCCACCACCCACATACCCCTAATCTAACCCAAACCCCCCTTAAATAAACCTAACACTAAGCCCCTGAAGATCTTCCTACCTTATCTTCACCTCGCCGGGTATCACACCGATCCGTCCTGGCTCCAAAATCTTCATCCAACCGAAGTGGGGGCTGGTGATCCATAATCCTGCGGCTGAAGAGGTCCAGAAGAGGCTCCAAAGTCTTCATCCTATCCGGGAAGAAGAGGCGATTCAGACCGGCAACCATCTTGATCCAAGCGGCATCTTCTATCTTCATCCGATGAGGAACGGCTCCATTGTGAAGACCTCCAGCGCGGACCAATCTTCCGACGAAGTCCAACTGAAGAATGACGGTTCCTTTAAGATAGAATCATATCAGCCAATCGGAATTCGAGGGATGCCATCTTGGATGACGTCCCTTAAAGGAACCGTCATTCTTCAGTTGGACGTCGTCGGAAGAAGATTGATCCGCGCTGGAGGTCTTCACGATGGAGCCGTTCCTCATCGGATGAAGATAGAAGATGCCGCTTGGATCAAGATGGTTGCCGGTCTGGATCGCCTCTTCTTCCCGGATAGGATGAAGACTTTGGAGCCTCTTCTGGACCTCTTCAGCCGCAGGATTATGGATCGCCAGCCCCCGCTTGGGTTGGATGAAGATTTTGGAGCCAGGACCTATCGGTGATACCCCGTGAGGTGAAGATAATGTAGGAAGATCTTCAGGGGCTTAGTGTTAGGTTTATTTAAGGGGGGTTTGGGTTAGATTAGGGGTATGTGGGTGGTGGGTTGTAATGTTGGGGGGGGTATTGTATGTGTTTATTTACAGGCAAAAGAGCTGAATTTCTTGGGGCATGCCCCGCAAAGGGCCCTGTACAGGGCTGGTAAGGTAAAAGAGCTTTGAACATTTTAAATTTAGAATAGGGTAGGGCATTTTTTTATTTTGGGGGCTTTGTTATTTTATTAGGGGGCTTAGAGTAGGTGTAATTAGTTTAAAATTGTTGTAATATTTTTCTAATGTTTGTAAATATTTTTTTATTTTTTGTAACTTAGTTCTTTTTTATTTTTTGTACTTTAGTTAGTTTATTTAATTGTAGTTATTTGTAAGTATTGTATTTAATTCATTTATTGATAGTGTAGTGCTAGGTTTGAATGTAGGTAATTGTAGGTATTTTATTTAATTTATTTATTGATAGTGTAGTGTTAGGTTTAATTGTAACTTAGGTTAGGATTTATTTTACAGGTAAATTTGTAATTATTTTAACTATTTTAGCTATTAAATAGTTCTTAACTATTTAATAGCTATTGTACCTAGTTAAAATAAATTCAAAGTTACCTGTAAAATAAATATAAATCCTAAAATTGCTATAATATAATTATAATTTATATTGTAGCTATATTAGGATTTATTTTACAGGTAAGTATTTAGCTTTAAATAGGAATAATTTATTTAATAAGAGTTAATTTATTTCGTTAGATTTAAATTATATTTAACTTAGGGGGGTGTTAGTGTTAGGGTTAGACTTAGCTTTAGGGGTTAATACATTTATTACAGTAGCGGCGAGATTAGGTAGGCAGATTAGGGGTTAATAATTGAAGTTAGGTATCGGCGATGTTAGGGAGGGCAGATTAGGGGTTAATACTATTTATTATAGGGTTATTGAGGCGGGAGTGAGGCGGATTAGGGGTTAATAACTTTATTATAGTAGTGGTGCGGTCCGCTCGGCAGATTAGGGGTTAATAAGTGTATAAGAAGTCTCCCTATGGGTGATGGGGGAAACCAGATGTGGACTCCTTGCCCAGTGTGCTTAGAGGAATGTGGCTGCACCTCACTGACGAGGCCCATAGGAGGCCGAAACGATCGTCTGGGGTTGTCATGTTCCTTATTCAGAGGAGAATTGCCTGGTATTTCGGGGCTGGACCGACCTTACTTGGCGGGATCAGACTGATATACTTCAGGAAAGTTTTCTTCTGTGAAAAGCACACTGGTCTAAAAGAGGCTGCTTCCGGGTGGTAAATCGCCATAGAACAAGCCACTGAGCTGTTGTTCGTTCCTGGTAGAGCGCTTCTCTCTTTGTATGCAAATTATTATGACCCTGGGGAAGTCTCCCTATGGGTGATGGGGGAAACCAGACGTGGACTCCTTGCCCAGTGTGCTTAGAGGAATGTGGCTGCACCTCACTGACGAGGCCCATAGGAGGCCGAAACGATTGTCTGGGGTTGTCATGTTCCTTATTCAGAGGAGAATTGCCTGGTATTTCGGGGCTGGACCGACCTTACTTGGCGGGATCAGACTGATATACTTCAGGAAAGTTTTCTTCTGTGAAAAGCACACTGGTCTAAAAGAGGCTGCTTCCGGGTGGTAAATCGCCATAGAACAAGCCACTGAGCTGTTGTTCGTTCCTGGTAGAGCGCTTCTCTCTTTGTATGCAAATTATTATGACCCTGGGGAAGTCTCCCTATGGGTGATGGGGGAAACCAGACGTGGACTCCTTGCCCAGTGTGCTTAGAGGAATGTGGCTGCACCTCACTGACGAGGCCCATAGGAGGCCGAAACGATCGTCTGGGGTTGTCATGTTCCTTATTCAGAGGAGAATTGCCTGGTATTTCGGGGCTGGACCGACCTTACTTGGCGGGATCAGACTGATATACTTCAGGAAAGTTTTCTTCTGTGAAAAGCACACTGGTCTAAAAGAGGCTGCTTCCGGGTGGTAAATCGCCATAGAACAAGCCACTGAGCTGTTGTTCGTTCCTGGTAGAGCGCTTCTCTCTTTGTATGCAAATTATTATGACCCTGGGGAAGTCTCCCTATGGGTGATGGGGGAAACCAGACGTGGACTCCTTGCCCAGTGTGCTTAGAGGAATGTGGCTGCACCTCACTGACGAGGCCCATAGGAGGCCGAAACGATCGTCTGGGGTTGTCATGTTCCTTATTCAGAGGAGAATTGCCTGGTATTTCGGGGCTGGACCGACCTTACTTGGCGGGATCAGACTGATATACTTCAGGAAAGTTTTCTTCTGTGAAAAGCACACTGGTCTAAAAGAGGCTGCTTCCGGGTGGTAAATCGCCATAGAACAAGCCACTGAGCTGTTGTTCGTTCCTGGTAGAGCGCTTCTCTCTTTGTATGCAAATTATTATGACCCTGGGGAAGTCTCCCTATGGGTGATGGGGGAAACCAGACGTGGACTCCTTGCCCAGTGTGCTTAGAGGAATGTGGCTGCACCTCACTGACGAGGCCCATAGGAGGCCGAAACGATCGTCTGGGGTTGTCATGTTCCTTATTCAGAGGAGAATTGCCTGGTATTTCGGGGCTGGACCGACCTTACTTGGCGGGATCAGACTGATATACTTCAGGAAAGTTTTCTTCTGTGAAAAGCACACTGGTCTAAAAGAGGCTGCTTCCGGGTGGTAAATCGCCATAGAACAAGCCACTGAGCTGTTGTTCGTTCCTGGTAGAGCGCTTCTCTCTTTGTATGCAAATTATTATGACCCTGGGGAAGTCTCCCTATGGGTGATGGGGGAAACCAGACGTGGACTCCTTACCCAGTGTGCTTAGAGGAATGTGGCTGCACCTCACTGACGAGGCCCATAGGAGGCCGAAACGATCGTCTGGGGTAGTCATGTTCCTTATTCAGAGGAGAATTGCCTGGTATTTCGGGGCTGGACCGACCTTACTTGGCGGGATCAGACTGATATACTTCAGGAAAGTTTTCTTCTGTGAAAAGCACACTGGTCTAAAAGAGGCTGCTTCCGGGTGGTAAATCGCCATAGAACAAGCCACTGAGCTGTTGTTCGTTCCTGGTAGAGCGCTTCTCTCTTTGTATGCAAATTATTATGACCCTGGGGAAGTCTCCCTATGGGTGATGGGGGAAACCAGACGTGGACTCCTTGCCCAGTGTGCTTAGAGGAATGTGGCTGCACCTCACTGACGAGGCCCATAGGAGGCCGAAACGATCGTCTGGGGTTGTCATGTTCCTTATTCAGAGGAGAATTGCCTGGTATTTCGGGGCTGGACCGACCTTACTTGGCGGGATCAGACTGATATACTTCAGGAAAGTTTTCTTCTGTGAAAAGCACACTGGTCTAAAAGAGGCTGCTTCAGGGTGGTAAATCGCCATAGAACAAGCCACTGAGCTGTTGTTCGTTCCTGGTAGAGCGCTTCTCTCTTTGTATGCAAATTATTATGACCCTGGGGAAGTCTCCCTATGGGTGATGGGGGAAACCAGACGTGGACTCCTTGCCCAGTGTGCTTAGAGGAATGTGGCTGCACCTCACTGACGAGGCCCATAGGAGGCCGAAACGATCGTCTGGGGTAGTCATGTTCCTTATTCAGAGGAGAATTGCCTGGTATTTCGGGGCTGGACCGACCTTACTTGGCGGGATCAGACTGATATACTTCAGGAAAGTTTTCTTCTGTGAAAAGAACACTGGTCTAAAAGAGGCTGCTTCCGGGTGGTAAATCGCCATAGAACAAGCCACTGAGCTGTTGTTCGTTCCTGGTAGAGCGCTTCTCTCTTTGTTAATAAGTGTAGGCAGGTGGAGGCGACGTTGAGGGGGGCAGATTAGGGGTTAATAAATATAATATAGGGGTCGGCGGTGTTAGGGGCAGCAGATTAGGGGTACATAGCTATAATGTAGGTGGCGGTGGTGTACGGAGCGGCAGATTAGGGGTTAATAATAATATGCAGGGGTCAGCGATAGCGGGGGCGGCAGATTAGGGGTTAATAAATATAATATAGGGGTCTGCGGTGTTAGGGGCAGCAGATTAGGGGTACATAGGGATATCGTACTTGGCGGCAGTGTACGGAGCGGAAGATTAGGGGTTAAAAAATTTAAATATAGTGGCGGCGATGTGGGGGGACCTCGGTTTAGGAGTACATAGGTAGTTTATGGGTGTTAGTGTACTTTAGAGCACAGTAGTTAAGAGCTTTATAAACCGGCGTTAGCCCAGAAAGCTCTTAACTACTGACTTTTTTCTGCGGCTGGAGTTTTGTTGTTAGATTTCTAACGCTCACTTCAGCCACGACTCTAAATACCGGCGTTAGAAAGATCCCATTGAAAAGATAGGATATGCAAATGACGAAAGGGGATCTGCGGTATGGAAAAGTCGCGGCTGGAAAGTGAGCGTTAGACCCTTTCCTGACTGACTCCAAATACCGGCGGTAGCCTAAAACCAGCGTTAGTAGCCTCTAACGCTGGTTTTGACGGCTACCGCCCAACTCTAAATCTAGGCCTATGGCTTTAATGGTGATTTTCTGTTGAAAACCAGAAAATCAGTTTCTCTAAATGATTGTGATCGACCCCATGAAGATGTTTAGTTTGATCCAATCCTTTAAAATTATTTATCTACAACAATCCCCAAAGATTTTAATGGTGATTTTCTGTTAATTATCAAGAGCATTCTTTCCCCAAAGGGTTATGTGTAAAAACTACACATATAAGTAAGCCAAAAACAGGTCAGGAGGTCAAACTATGGGGACACTGGTCTGCTAGATCACAGGCAGTAGTGGCCAGCAGGAATGGCAAGCAAAATTGACAGTTATGGCTATCAGGAACTCAGGCAGTAGTATCTAAGCATGGTCACAGGCAGTAGACAATGCAGATAATGGCCAGCTTGAAAAGTGTGAGCAAATAATAACCAGCAATGTGCTGTTAATAGATAACAGCCAAAAGGATACCAGAATAAGCGGAATACCAGGAACAGACAAAACGTTTTGGCTTCCACCAATGTAGTAGTGAAGAATAGGACAAAAGAAACAGAAGGACCAAACATCTCATAGCCAACAGAATACTAAGATAGACAGTAAACTAGGAATTGGCAAAGTCCATCTGCTGCCACTAAGGTAGTGATGCAAATCAGAAATACAGAACTGAATGACAGTACCAAGTGTCTGACGTTGGACATAGTGTAAATGGAATTCCAAGAGAACACCACAACGCTGGGCAGCATGCCATCAGGTGCACTGTCAAAAAAGGAGGGACCCCACAAGGAGAAGCATATAACAGTCCAGCAGGATGGTGGTTCTTGGGAACCACAAATCCTATATTGGTAGATCAGAAGACTTTGTAATTTTCTATAATAAGCAAACACATTTTACTTTGTAAGATGGTTCACTTACAAATGTAATCAATTTTTTTTATACTTATTACAATATTGCTAGATTTTCCCATTTTGTAGACATTCCCTTAAGTCTGAAGAACCTTTGAAGAATGTCTTCAATACAATTATGCAAATCTATATCATAACTAATGTTTTATTAATAAAGGGTTAGATGATTTAAAGGCAATGAGTAATTACAGTTACACTATAGATTTGCTTTTTTCTTTTACATTTTATTTTGTGCCAAGTATTTTTTTGCCTTTTGTACTAGATCTTTTGCCAACAGAAATTATTGCATGAAGTCAAACAGTGCATTTTTAAGCAAGATGTCTTAAACTGAGTTCCTCTGGCATTTTGAATAAACCTACTGTTCCCAGGCAACTTCAATAATATTGAGCTTCCTATGTTACTTGCAGTTATGTACACTCGTAAAGAGCTAAAAACATGGTCAGTACTCAGCAGCATTAATAATCCCTGCGATATATTTAGCTCAGGACACATGCTCTCCTGTAGATCCCAGTCAATGTAATAATTAAGCATTTGTGGAATTTAGACCCTTAAAAAAAAGGCTGGTCTGCCAGCTTTGAACAATTTAGTAGATGCATTTTTTATTATAAAGTATCATTTGCCAAAAATGTCATTGGTGATTAACCTATGCCAGGTTATGGAAGAAGGACTTACTATGTATACGTAAAAAAATGTTTCTATGCATTAACGAGGTGAAATTAGTGCTCCACGTGGATGGCCTGATTAGAAATGAGGGAGCAACTTTTCCAAAATACTTACAGATGCAAACCAGATACTTGTTTGACCTTAAATACTCAAGGGATCTGAATATTTGAGTAGAGGGCACTGAATTGCAAGTAATTTAACGTCAAACCCCATAGTCCTTGAAAATGCCTGTGCATAAATGAATTAAGGAATTTAATAACATTTAGTAGAATGTAATAAAGACTTTTTGTATTTCACACTTTTAGTATATTTTAATATGAAAAAAGAACTAATTAAAAAAAAAAATTACATCCAAATTAACACCTTTTTCTATATACAAGTACAAATCCCCAAATCTGAAATTCCAAAATCCAGAATTATTCAAAAATACAAACTTTCTCATTGTTGTTTTTTTTATGTAGGCACCCACTAAGGAAAGATTTTGAGAAATTACGTTGCTAAGGGTATGAAAAAGGGGGGGTGAATTTTTTTATGAGGATACCTATATCTCAAAAGCCAAAGATGTAAAAGACGTGACAATTGGTATTTAGAGTCTCCTTTAAAAACAAACAAAGAAACACCTGTTTTACTATTTCCTGAAAATCCACTTAAGGTGGGTCAAAAGGTGGTGGGGGGGGTTATAAGGATACTTATATCTCAAAAACCGAAGATGTTACAGACATGAAAATTGGTATTTAGATTCTCCTTTAAAAATAAAGAAACATGTGTTTTACTATTTCCTGAAAAAACACTTAAGGGGTCAAAAGGGGTGGGGTTGATTTATGAGGATACCGATATCTCAAAAACCCGAAGTTGCTACAGATGTGAAAATTGCTATTCAGATTGTCCTTTAAAAATAAAGAAACACGTGTTTTACCATTTACCAAAAATCCACTTAAAGGGTTCTAAACCCATTTTTTTCTTTCATGATTCAGATAGAGCATGCAATTTTAAGAAACTTTCTCATTTACTCCTATTATGAATTTTTCTTTTCTTTTCTTTTTTTGAAAAGAAATAATGTAAGCTTAGGAGCCGGCCCATTTTTGGTTCAGCACCTGGGTTGCGCTTGCTGATTAGTAAGCGCTATCCAGTATGCTGAACCAAAAATGGGCCGGCTCCTTATCTTAGATTCCTGCTTTTTCAAATAAAGATAGCAAGAGAATAAAGAAAAATTGATAATAGGGGTAAATTAGAAAGTTGCTTAAAATTGCATGCTCTGTCTGAATCAAGAAAGAAAAAATTTGGGTTTAGTATCCCTTTAAGGGGAGTCAAAAGGTGGAGGGGGGTGATTTATGAGGATACCTATATCTCAAAAACCAAAGGTGTTACAGGCAAGCATGTTACAGGTCAAAAGAGGGGCTTATTTATGAGGATGTATATGTATGATTTTTACAATAGAGGATAGAAAAAGAAATGCTGTAAGAATTATTCTTTAATATGACTATTATATGCCTTGGCGATATAAAACTAGCTATAGACAAATATTCAATCTGGGTTATCCAACAGATTAAATTAATACTCATATCTATCAAATATTAGTTGACATATATCCTTTATTAATCACAACAAGATTAATACATACCTTGAGATCTGAAGGTAACAGATAACCATAGCTTAATATAAATTCAAAGCTTATATACACATTTTTTAACCAATCAGATTAAAGCATAGCATAAATGAAAGGCTACCTTTATATATGTTAATTACCTTAAAAGACTTTATAATTTTGGCTGACATATAGAAAATTCTATTTTAACTTGTTCATGAGCAGTCTATAGGGTGTTAAGTGTCTAGCTGGAGGTAAAGGTGATTGATTGACAACAACAACTGAATGTACATGTCACAGTTCCAAATACAGTGTCCTTAAAAAAGCATTAACCCATTACTAACTAAATTCTAAATAATCCTATCCAAGTTAATTTCATTTATATAATTCCACATTCCCATATTCTATATTTTATAACTCCACATCATAAACTAAAGAAATAATGATTTGGCAATAGATTTATTATTTTATTTTATATCTAAATGTTTTATCTATGAAGAACATATTTAATGTGTAATTCTTCTTTGAAATAGTATATTTTATGCTAATCATGATTTTATAACTCCACATGCCGGACGGACGCCCCACCCACAACTTAGCTGATTGGTGCCCATGTATGAGAAACACAGAGAATTAACAAAAACTCACAAAGTTCATGTCAGTGAGTGTGCCACCCGAACAGCATATGTGTGAGGGCACACACCATGAGTGGCCTCGTTTTTCGCTATTTTTTACAAATCAGAAAATCCACATGAGCAAAACCGCAGGCAAAAGCTAGTCCTTGATATACAAAAAATGGTTCGAGTGAACTGGTCTGAGGCAAGTCAAGGTCAGAAACCATTAAGACAATTAGTAGTCAGGCAGACATACACTGGAAAGTTCTAAAATAAAAGTCAGATAAAAAGTTACAAAGTCAACAGTCAGAAAGTCAACAGGAAACCGATAACATAGCAAAGGGCTGGGCATAAATCAAAAGGCAGAATAAAGTTTTAGGTCAAGTCAGAAAGGATGGTCAAGAATTCTCACAAGAGAATAATGAATAGAAATGTGCGTTTCAATTCGTTCTGAATCGAAATCCGGCCGAATTTGTTAGATTTGGAGATTCGAGTCGATTCGAATTCCCAAATTACGGTAGTACCAAATCTACTGATTAAATCCGAATTAGTTCGGATTTATTTGTTACATTCGGATGGCCATGGATTACACTAGTATTGTACAGTATATTAGGTTATATCACTCTGCTATGGGTTACACCTAATATACAGTACATAATACTAGTCTAATACACAGCACATCCCACCTAACACATACCGAAATTCCAAATATCCGAATCGAACTGAACCCAGCCAAATTTATTCGAATCCGAATGAATTCGAAACGAATCCGAAACGTATTCATTCACATTTTTCCGAATTTGAAACGATCCAAACCAAAATTCGAAAACATCTGAATCGATCCGAACCTAAACAAATTTTTCGGCCGTTCACAAGTCTAATAATGAAGCACTGAGTGCAACTCTGACAAACTATTTATAGCTTCCTGCACCTCTCTTGGTTCTTTTTCCATTGCAGTGTCAATTCTGATGCATAAACTATAGTAGCTTCGTTCACAACACCATCCTTGAGATGCTCACAATGTCTTGTGTCTGCTTTAGAGCAAGCACAGTTTTTTACACTAATTGGACCACAAGCCAAGCTACAGCCTATGTTCTTCTAGGCACAAGCTGGGGACTAAACAGAATGACTTCTGCACCCTTTCTAGATCATCATCACACGGCTGTACTATGCAACAAACAGATTAAATCATTGCCTAAAAAACATTGCTGGTTCCAGTCCTCCTGCTCCTAATGAATTAAAGTGTGGGCCACACAGACCATTAAAAACACAGGAAGTTGGATTCCATTGTTTTTTTACACTAGTGTCAATTTCTCTAAAATCTCAAGAAAGCTGTCATAGCTCTCATGAAATGTGCATCTGATAACGTAACTCATCAATGAGAGAGTGCATCTAAATGCAAAATGATCCTGTACGCTTACTGATTAGGACTGTATACCCAATGACTAGGACTGTATACCCAATGATTAGGACTGTATACCCAATGATTAGGACTGTATACCCAATGATTAGGACTGTATACCCAATGATTAGGACTGTATACCCAATGATTAGGAATGTATACCCAATGATTAGGACTGTATACCCAATGATTAGGACTGTATACCCAATGATTAGGACTGTATACCCAATGATTAGGACTGTATACCCATTGATTAGGACTGTATACGCAAACATCTTTTTATATGACTTTCATTTTTATTTTGACATTTTGTAAAACATTTAAAGAAAATATTTGCAAATCACAAGTAAGATCTGGTTATGTTTGGATACTGGATTTAGGAAATAGAGTTCTCCCATATACCTGTCAGGTTAAACAGGTGCGCTCTTAAAACTAGCACTTGGCTAGTGCTATTACTGATATTTTCTTAAAATCGCCCTTCACTATAATATTTTATCTTTTTTTATTAGGGAATTACACTGTGGAATATTATCAGATAGAGCAATTTACTTCAATTATCTAAATGTGCTCAGTCTTTTTATATTTACACTTTTTGAGTTATTAGCTCTTACTGAGCATGTGCAAGACTTCACAGATTATATGTATATGCATTTGTGATTGCCTGATGGCTGTCACATGATACAGGAGGAGTGGAAATAGACATAACTTTGAAATTTTCCAGAAAAAAACCCAACTACTCATTTGAAGTTCAAAGTGATATTGCATTGTCTTTTTATGATGCATTTGTTGTTTATCAAATCTAGTGTAATTACTGGCCCTTTAAGAACAGATTCCTGTGACCCCTTTAGTATAAGACAGAAAGTATTACAATACGTATGATCCTCTAACATTGAGGCATTATTGTAAAAATTATTATATTTATCACACTCATTTTATTTATCACTTTTATTATATAAAATAACATTTAGCCAAAGAAAGAGAAATGTATAGTTTGTGATTTAATGTTGTAGAGAATCATTTATCTCCAGCCAGTGTATACTGCAGCATCATTCATGTACAAACGTATTTTTTTGTGGTTTCAGTATATGTTTAATAGCTTAAAGTGAATGTAAATTTTGATGCTAAAGTGCCCGGTTTTTAAAAGTTCGATTAAAAACAGGGGCACTTTAATTCATCAAAATTTACATTTCACATTTTCGTGTTGTGAAAAAAAAACTTACCTTTTAAACTTGACAGCAGCTCCAGCTTCCTCCGGTTGTCGCAAGCCATTTCTGATGTCAGAAATGATGGAGAAGGTCATCCTTCAATCACGGCTTCCCCCCAGGGGAATCAGTGTCTGATTCAACGCTGTGATTGGAGGAAGCCGAATTCCTCATTTTAGACCCAGGAAGAGGCTTTGCAACGGGTGGAGGAAGCTGGAGCTGCTGTGAAGATTAAAAGGTAAGTTTTTATTCTCAACAGGAGTGAAATGCAAATTTTGATGAATTAAAGTGCCCCTGTTTTTAATCAAATTTTATGAAACCGGGCACTTTAGCATCAATATTTACATTCACTTTAAGCAGAACCTTTAATGCTAACATGTTTAAAGGGACAGTCTACTTAAAAAATGTTTATTATTTCAAAAGATAGCTAATCCCTTTATTACACTTTTGCCAGTTTTGCATAACCAACACAGTTATATTAATATATGTTTTACCTTTGTGATTACCTTGTATCTAAGCCGCAGCAGACTGCCTCTTATTTAAGTGCTATTTACAGGCTTGCATTTTAGCCAAACAGTGGTGACTCATGAATAACTCCATAGGAGTGAGCACAATGGTATCTATATGGCACACATGAAATAGCAGTGTTTAGCTGTGAAATGCTAATAAAATGCAGTGAGATAAGAGGTGGGCTTAGAAAGCAACCTACCTAGGTTTAGCCTTCAATAATGGATTTCAAGAGAACAAATCAAATTTGATTATAAAAGTAAACTGGAAAGTTGTTTAAAATTGCATACTCTGAATCATGAAAGTTTTTTTTGGCTTTATTGTTCCTTTAACCCCTTAACGACCAAGGATGTACAGGGTACATCCTACAAAAAAGGTCAGTAAATGACCAAGGACATACCCTGTACGTCCTTAGGGGTTTCAAACTAAGGAAGCGATCCTGAGGAGGGGGGAAATAACTTTTAAAAAGGGATCTGGGAGGGGGTATGGTTATGAGGGGGGGCAGCTACACTACAGAAAAAAGTGGGGTTTATTTAAAAAAAAAATCACATTTGATTGCAAAGTGGGTACTGGCAGACAGCTGCCAGTACCCAAAATGGTGGCAAATAGTTAGTGGGGGGAGGGTTAGAGAGCTCTTTGGGATGGAACAGGGAGGTTGGGGGCTAAGGGGGGATCTTACACAGCAGACAGGGCTGTCTTTAATATTGACTGGACCCTGGGCAAACATTTCCTTGGGCCCCCCCATGGAATTTCGTTCTCCACCCCAACATCCCAAAAAACAACTAAATCAATTTATTTTATAATTTTTTAAAAATTATTAGCCCAGCAGTGGATCATCCACTGCTGGGCTAATCATTTTAAAAAAATTAAATAAATTGCAATATGTGAAACTGGACCTAAGCAGTACTAATAAGTAAATAAATATATAAATTCCTCCACTGTGGATTAATTGAATATGCTTTTGAATGTGATTCTAGTGTGAGGTTAGCTGGTTATAGAGATTTAGGGCAGCCAACAGGAGCAAAGCAAGGTAAAGACTGAGGAGGAATCATGGAGGTGCAGACAAATGTAAGTTTACTAACTGGAACAGCAGAACTACTATGGGAAGCTATAAAATCTGAGACAAAGAGAAAAAAAACCTATAAAAATAAACCTTACCTTAATGTGTGAAGTATCAGCATGACACTATACATCAGTCACAGCAGCACATGTCACTTCTTTGCTAGGAACAAGTTCCCTCTCACCCTGCACTAGATGCTGCTGCATGGGGGAGGGGCATGTGTGCACTCACTTATTCTTCCCACTAACACCTTTCTACAAATACTGTTTCCCTAACAAACTTCAGTTAGTTGATCTTACGGCCACAGCAGAAAGAGCAGGGTTAAGGGGACCAGCTGACTGGATGCTGTCTGCCCAAGGCGGCATGGATACAGTGTGAGATGAGTCACACAGCCTCAAGACTGAAGAGAGCAATGTGTGCAGCTGCACAGATGCTCAAATCCTCACATGCCTGCCGCCCCAGCTTTCTGCTGCATGCGCCTACAGTCAGCCCTACCCTGAAACAATCCCCACCACCAGAGCAGTTACCTGGTAACAGTGGTATCCCCAGCAGGATCTTTTCTGATGCATGATTGGCATGTCACATGACACCTGCACGGTCTGGCACAGTTTCTCACAAATAAATATAAGCAGAGAACTTTTGACTGTGACAGTATTAGGACTGACTGTGTGTGTCCCCCATATCATATAACATCAGCAGTCTAGCATGAACCAAAAAAAAAATAAAAAATTTTTTAGGACTCTTGGGCCCCTCAACAAAGACTGGGCCCTGGGCAGCTGCCCCTTTTGCCCTGTGTTAAAGACGGCCCTGACAGCAGAATATATATATATATATATATATATATATATATATATATAAAAATAGAAAGAGGCAGGGTGGCGCAGAAAACTCAAACTAGAAAATACAATAAATAAAATACAATACAGTTTACAGTAAAATATTATAGCAATATATAGTAAAATGAAATAATATAATGTGATACAAATGTCTATTAGCTGTAAAAAATCCTAAACGATCAGAAGTAATCAGGAGCACATCAAATATGGAGAGCAAAGTCTTCAGGCGTTAGTCCCCTATTAGATGTACACTTACTTGAATGAACCTCAATCACATGAGGTAAGAATGTAGCACTTTCATAATAGAGTAAGGCACTTCCTGTAGAAAAGATAGAACGATCAACTGGATCTCCCAGAGTGTAGACTTCTGTATCTTGGAATATGGATAGTAGAATCCTCCAAATGTCCTTGTGCTCTCTTTAGTAAGTAGTAACTTCCAATCCCAGTATAGGTGTCTTTAATGATTCAGCTGTACCCAGACCCAGTTTCACTTTTTGGGATATCCCTTTCAGAATCTCCTCAAGAATGTTTTATTTTGTTAATTAACAAAATGTTTTTCACCCAAGAAATCATTAGATGATTTCTTGGGATTTCTTGGGTGAAAAACATTTTGTTAATTAACAAAATAAAACATTCTTGAGGAGATTCTGAAAGGGATATCCCAAAAAGTGAAACTGGGTCTGGGTACAGCTGGATCATTAAAGACACCTATACTGGGATTGGAAGTTACTACTTACTAAAGAGAGCACAAGGACATTTGGAGGATTCTACTATCCATATTCCAAGATACAGAAGTCTACACTCTGGGAGATCCAGTTGATCGTTCTATCTTTTCTACAGGAAGTGCCTTACTCTATTATGAAAGTGCTACATTCTTACCTCATGTGATTGAGGTTCATTCAAGTAAGTGTACATCTAATAGGGGACTAACGCCTGAAGACTTTGCTCTCCATATTTGATGTGCTCCTGATTACTTCTGATCGTTTAGGATTTTTTACAGCTAATAGACATTTGTATCACATTATATTATTTCATTGTACTATATATTGCTATAATATTTTACTGTAAACTGTATTGTATTTTATTTATTTTATTTATTGTATTTTCTAGTTTGAGTTTTCTGCGCCACCCTGCCTCTTTCTATTTATGTTTCTTTATTGAGGAGTGATAGGTCTCCTCTGCCATTTGGGGTTTGGCAGCTGGATACATCTTGCTGGAATTTTTTATGAGGTGCTGGGTATAGAGTATATACCTTGTGGCATAGCTTTTATTTGACAGTGAGCGCCTAGGAGTGATTCAGTGGATTCTTTCTACTGGTTCATTTATCTTCTGTCTTTATATATATATATATATATATATATATATATTTTTTTTACTTTAAAAAAGCCTTTTATTTTAGTACTGATAGACTTTTTGCCAGTACTTAATGGCATGGACAATTGTGGGGTGGGGGAGGGAAGAGGGAAGAGAGCTGTTTGGGAGAGACCAGGGGGTGGGATGTGTCAGGTGGGAGGCTGATCTCTACACTAAAGCTAAAATTAACCCTTCAAGCTCCCTACAAGCTATCTAATTTACCCCATCACTGCTGGGCATAATACCAGTGTGGTGCGCAGCGGCATTTAGCGGCCTTCTAATTACCAAAAAGCAGGGCCAAAGCTATATATATATGCTATTTCTAAACAATGGGGATCCCAGAGAAGCATTTACAATCATTTGTGCCATAATTGCACAAGCTGTTTGTAAATAATGCCAGTGAGAAACCCAAAGTTAGTAAAAAAAGTTAACAATTTTTTTTCTTTGATCGAATTTGGCGGTAAAATGGTGGCATGAAATATATAAAAATGGGGCTAGATCAATACTTTGGGTTGTCTACTATACTACGCTAAAGCTAAAATTAACCCTACAAGCTACCTAATTAACCCCTTCACTGCTGGGCCTAATACAAGTGTGGTGTGCAGCAGCATTTAGCGGCCTTCTAATTACCAAAAAGCAATGCCAAAGCCATATATGTCTGCTATTTCTGAACAAAGGGGATCCCAGAGAAGCATTTACAACCATTTGTGCCATAATTGCACACGTTGTTTGTAAATAATTTCAGTGAGAAACCTAAAGTTTGTGAAAAAGTTTGTGAAAAAGTGAACAATTCTTTTTATTTGATCGCATTTGGCGGTGAAATGGTGGCATAAAATATACCAAAATGGGCCTAGATCTATACTTTGGGTTGTCTACTACACTATACTAAAGCTAAAATTAACCCTACAAGCTCCCTAATTAACCCTTTCACTGCTGGGCCTAATACAAGTGTGGTGTGCAGCGGCATTTAGCGGCCTTCTAATTACCAAAAAGCAATGCCAAAGCCATATATGTCTGCTATTTCTGAACAAAGGGGATCCCAGAGAAGCATTTACAACCATTTGTGCCATAATTGCACACGTTGTTTGTAAATAATTTCAGTGAGAAACCTAAAGTTTGTGAAAAAGTTTGTGAAAAAGTGAACAATTCCTTTTATTTGATCGCATTTGGCGTTGAAATGGTGGCATAAAATATACCAAAATGGGCCTAGATCTATACTTTGGGTTGTCTACTACACTATACTAAAGCTAAAATTAACCCTACAAGCTCCCTAATTAACCCTTTCACTGCTGGGCATAATACACGTGTGGTGCGCAGCGGCATTTAGCGGCCTTCTAATTACCAAAAAGCAATGCCAAAGCCATAAATGTCTGCTATTTCTGAACAAAGGGGATCCCAGAGAAGCATTTACAACCATTTGTGCCATAATTGCACAAGCTGTTTGCAAAATAATTTCAGTGAGAAACCTAAAGTTTGTGAAAAAGTATGTGAAAAAGTGAACATTATTTTTTTATTTGATCACATATATATATATATGTCAAGGGATATTCAGGGATTCCTGAAAGATATCAGTGTTCCAATGTAACTAGCGCTAATTTTGAAAAAAAAATGGTTTGGAAATAGCAAAGTGCTACTTGTACTTATTGCCATATAACTTGCAAAAAAAGCAAAGAACATGTAAACATTGGGCATTTCTAAACTCAGAACAACATTTAGAAACTATTTATAATGGGTGTTTTTTGGTGGTTGTAGATGTGTAACAGATTTTGGGGGTCAAAGTTAGAAAAAGTGTGTTTTTTCCATCATATTTTATCATTTTTTATAGTAAATCATAAGATATGATGAAAATAATGGTATCTTTAGAAAGTCCATTTAATGGTGAGAAAAACAGAATATGTGTGTGTACAGTTAATGAGTGTCAGGGTGCCAGGAATCAGACTGAGACAAGAAGTGCAAAAATAATCACATCTTTATTAATAGCAAAAATAATAAAAAGTCCACAAGTCAAATAACAAGCCAGGAGTCAAAACCAGAGCTGGTAGTCAGACGAGCCAAGTCAGGAGCCAAAGCGAATAGTCAGACGAGCCGAGTCAGGGGCCAAAGCGAGTAGTCTGATGAGCTGGAATCATTAACAAGAAGAACAGCAGAGTCAGGAACAAGCCAGAGTTCAGGAACCAGGAGAGACATCAGACAGCCAGGTAATACACAGGAACTCTCACAAACAGGTCTGAGAGAACACAAGGGCAAAGCATACTGAATAGAGGCCCTTTAAATAATAAGTGATGACATCCCACATCCGAGACTGCAACCTGTCTCACATGGATGATGTACACCAGTCTGGCCATAAAAGGGCATGCAGGAAATGAGCAGCATCACACACTATGCACCAGAGTCAGCAAGAGACGTGAGTAAAATGGCTGCCAGCAGCACATGGCAAACAAAGCAGGAAAAAAAACTGGCAATGAGTAAGAGGAAAATTACAGCTAAACACAAACACTGCAGAAATGTAAAAATAGCCTTGGAGGCCTATTTATTAAAGGTCTTGCAGACCTGATCTGACAGTGCAGATCAGGTCCGCAAGACCTCGCTGAATGCGGAGAGCAATACGCTCTCCGTATTCAGCATTGCACCAGCAGCTCACAAGAGCTGCTGGTGCAACGCCACCCCCTGCAGACTCCCAGCCAATCGGCCACCAGCAGGGAGGTGTCAATCAACCTGATTGTACTCGATCGGGTTGAATTGTGGCAATCTCTGTCCGCCTCATCAGAGCAGGCGGACAGGGTTATGGAGCAGCGGTCTTTAGACCGCTACTTCATAACTGCTGTTTCTGGCGAGTCTGAAGACTCGCCAGAAACACGGGCCCACAAGCTCCATACAGAGCTTGATAAATGGGCTCATAGTCTCAAATGTTCAGAGAATGGAAAAGTGCTCTGGTCACTAAGGGGTTAATTTGAAGGGTTTTTTTTTTTTAAAGGTCCGCTGAAAACAGTAAAATTTAATAACTGACAAACACATAATAAAAGACTGTAATATCACTTACTTTAAATTCGAAATGAGCAGTAGAATATTTTCTGACAAATGTCAAAGTTAATTATCCCTCTCCCTGTACCATAACAGCCATCAGCCAATCACAAAAGTGCATATATGTATGTACTGTGCACATGCTCAGTAGGAGCTGGAGTTTTAGAAAGTCTGCATATAACATGACTACATGTTCTGATAATAGAAGTATATTGGAAAGTTGTTTGTGATTTCTGCTTTATCTGAATTATGACAGTTTAATTTAGATTTTAGTGGCCCTTTAAATAAATGGTAGAATCATTTTGAATTTCATGCCCATTTAAAGGTGGGACCTGCGTAGTTCCTGTTGCAGTGTCTTCTGTCACTGTCAAACATCTCAGGGTACAGTCTTGACTCCTGTCATTATAATGAAGATAAATTGAAGTTGGTTGAAGTGTGAAAGCCAATTAGCTAAACACCAGTGTATTATGCACTGATTATTATTTTGTTATATATATATATAAAAGAAAAACAAATATTTCAGCATTTTCATTAACAAAATATTGTTGGGCACATTATTTTGCTATAATTGATTGTTGAAGGTTTCCTAAAAAAAATCAAAAACCTAAACATTTGTTATTTTGCAAACATAACTTTACTGTTATTTCTCTATACTGAGTATAGCAGACCAGAACCAATTGTAACATTCAGATATGGAATAACCTTGAACATCATGCATGTATACATATAATCGTGATTTTTATGCCCTTCACTGTATAACTGTATGTATGGATAGACAGACATCTATAGCTCTCTCTATTTATCTATCTATATATCTATCTATCTAGCTATCTAATGACAAGGCTTGAACTTTAATTATATTTTATTATTGTATACAATTGTAAATATGGCAGTTTTATATGAATATTGTGAATGTTTTTTTTTTAAATAAACATTATAAAACTATTAATGCTAAAGGTAACACTTTTTGTAATTTGCGAATAAGCCTGATATTAATAAATATATTACTATAATCTATAGCCTGGACTCTCTGTGAATATTGTGTACATTTCTGTAGAGCGGCAAAAGAATATTAATGAACCAGAAACTGTTAGAATGAGACAACTAGACTGGTGCATGTGCAGCTTAGAGAGAGAATACAGTGACAATATGATTAAAACCTTTAAGTAATACATTTGAGGCTGAAATCACTTTTAAAAAAAAAAAAAAAAAAACAGATCAAGGGTTCGATATCTGAAGCTGGCAAATGGTAGGTCATTTACACATCTTTAGAGAAAGAATGGTTGACTGATGAAAAAACGTCAGTAGAGATAATAATGACAAATACAGAAAGGTAATGCAAGAATGCCAGGAATATGCATAATCTATCATGATAATTAATTAATTGATTAATTAAAGTGTTAATTAATTATGCTTACACTCCAAAAAAAAATATGGGCAGGCTTGAGGGGCCATTTGTTATAATTTGCCTTTAAATTTTATTTGTCTTTGCCATTAAAAAGAAAAGTAATAAAAAATAGAAACAAAAATATATTCACAGATAAACAAATTCTCTTGGTTTTGTTAGTATTACAGCATAAGACAAAATTGTTAAAAACAACTAAAAGTTTCTATAACACTAACATTCTTTTTCTACTTGAAATAAGTATTTTAGTGTTTTGCCATGTGACACTGATTAAATCATTTGGATATTTGTCTCAAGGGGTCTTTACCAAATAAACAGATAAAAATGAAAGCCAAGAACAATCAGATAAAATAATACATTAATATCAAATAGTACTTAACACATTTTATATTTTACATTTGTTTCAAGTGAGAAAATCTATATAAGATTTAGATTAAATGAACATTTTTTTTAAATGATAAATTAATTCAAAATTGTCTTTAAAAGCTCTATGAAAATGATTGATACATCTGAGTATAGTTTAAAATGTATAAACATAAATTTTTTCTTTTTTTTTCTTTAAGTGTCAAGCAACTGGGTGATTTCCAAAAAAAAAAAAGAATTAAATATTTTGTGATAAATCTGTTAAATTGTCTTAGCTACCCCTTGAGGAAGAAATTCAGACAAAAACCAGTTAGTAGTAATGTGTTTTTTAAGCAGTTTGAAAGAACTTATGCCAATTGCGCCCTCGGGGTGTGACCCTGGCAGGTACTGCAAGAGTCTGATAATTTGCGCCTGTTTTTCCTCTGTACCTGACCTACAGCTGCATGTAATTGTTACTGACCTTGTGCTATTCCTGGCAGTCGCAAATCAATGCAAGCCATTTGAAAAGGGAAATTAGCAGTTGCTAAACGTCTTCTGCAATTCTTCTCCCATTTGAGCTTTTTCTTGTTTGTTTGTTTTTAAACCGTCCACTGTTCATTGCTCTTATTTCTTAAGTTGATTTTTTTATTTTATTTTTTTATGTTATTTTTTAAATCCTGCCTTGTATTTACTCTCAAGCTTAAAGCAGGAAACTGTCCGGAGGTCCAAAGTGTTTGGAAAATGTGACACTAACATGTATATGAATAGAACATTAATGTCTGAGGAAGTACACACAGACCGTGTTGTATTCTGTTAAAGAGCACTTTTTGGAAAACTTTGTATGTGTTAAACACATTGATTTATTTCTTCCATATTTTCTGCAAAGCCAAACTAAAGGGATATAAAACCAAAAATTTTCATTTCATTATTTAGATGGAGCATGCAATTTTAAGCAATTTTCTAATTTACTCCTATCATCAAATTTTCTTTGATCTCTTGGTATGCTTTGTTGAATGAGCAGCAATGCACTTCTGATTGCTGACGGAACACATGGGTGAGCCAATGACAATCGGTATATATGCAGCAACCAATCAGCAGCTAGAACCTATGTTCTTTGCTGTTCCTGAGCTTTCCTAGATAAACCTTTCAGAAAAGGATAACAAGAGAAGGATCCAAATTAAATAATTGAAGTAAATTGGAAAGTTGTTTAAAATTGTATTCTCTATCTGATTCATGAAAGAAACATTTTGGGTTTCATGTTCCTTTAATATTGGTGTTTCCTTTTTTCATGAATATTGTTGAAATCAATTAATTGTAATTTAATTAGTAGAAATTAACATATTTTACTGGAGCACTGTAATAGGTTGTTGACTGTTGGAGTTCATATTTATTAAATCAGATTAGTGCTGCTCATTTCTGCTTCTTTGTGATAACGCTTCTTTTCATGGGTAACTCTGCCCTTTAGCTCATTACAAGTTCCTTTGTTTTGTTTAGTTTGTTGTAGTGTTTATTTACTGTTTGTTTGTTTTCTGTCCCATATAGTTTTGAAAATGAGGAATTCAGATATTTCAGATATTTATATCGTTATGTAGTGTGCTAAGAATAAGATTTCGTTACTTAAGCCACCCCAGAGAGCTGACTTACCTCCCCCCCACCTTTATTTATAATGAGAAATAAATGTGATCATGTGACCAATTCCTGAATCTGGTGTGACAAATATATTATACATTTTGTAAATGTCTCCACATAGACAATTAGCAAGTGTCTAATTACAAGGCCATGCCTTTGGATTTTTGTCCAATAGGATTTTTGTCCAATACATAATCATTGTATTTATCATGGTGTATTTTTACTTGTATGATTCCTCAATAAAAATAAATAAAAATAAAAAACAAATGTCCATCCGTGTCCTGATTCTATCCTGACACTGCTTTGTATGTAAAACTGCTACATTATTTATTTAAAGTCTTGTAACAAATGGGTAAGAACTTGTTATTTCTCATTAATATGAGATTATAAAATCAGTTCTGATCCATAACAAACATTTCAAATTCCCAGTGCAACAACTTAAAACTAAGCTTCCTTAAAGGTACACTGCATTAAAAAAACATTCTATATTCCATATAAAAAAGGAACATTTGTTTGTACATGAACAATATGACATCAAAGATCTTTACATTTTAATATAATCTAATGCAGCCCCATATTTTGTGTACCTCATACAAATGATTACTGGCTGATAGGTACTTCCTGTTAAGGAGTGATTGGCAGATAGGTAGTACATATCAACCAATAAGAATAAGTGCACAACTGATACTGCTGTATTTGTTTCAATTTCCATTTAAACAGCTTTTATTCCACAGGTTTTCAGGCAAAGAAAATAAATCAGCAAACAAAAATGTAGCTTTTTCCTATTAATAATGGAACCTTTTTAAGTGCAATGATGGAATTATAGTCTAGTAGAAATGTGATTGAATTAATTAGCACACCTGAGTTACATATGTGCTAAATTTGTAACATCTGGATTTCCTACAGTTGGATTGAATAAACATATAATAACCATAATATTTAGAAGCTTATGTGAAGATTTAGCAAACTATTACAGAACCACAAAATAAGTCGACTATGAGAAGAGAAATCCATGCACAAATTCTACTGTACAAAAGGACTAGAATACAAACAAGATACACAGTAATGAGGTGGTGATTGATTCTCATAAATATGATTGGTCACTTGCAAGATAAAAACAAAAAGACATCAGACATTAAAACCAGATTTCAAAAGTTCAAAGGATTACACAGTTCCTGGTCAGAGGGTCTCATAATAATTAAATTACTACTGCAAATAAATCCTAACATGAATGTATCAAAACCCAAATTTTAACATCAAATGGATGAGATCTTAGCCCCTTAATCCTATGTAATATATGTATTTATTATTGTAAAAAATTATAATTTTTTATAAAGATGCCAAATTCTTTACTGCTAGGTACATTAGTGTGAATATCCATTGATATTGAGTCTTAACAACAGAAATACAAACACATAAAACAGCCTCAACAAAATGAAATACATGAGTATGAGGGTTCCAGTTTAGAGAGCTTACAATCTGCTAGATGGGGGTTCAGGAGACAAAACGCGTGGGCAACTTGACACAAAGGTTTGTAGTTGCACCAATGAGATGCAACAGTTCAAGGTTTATTTTGATGCTTTGGATAAGGATACACTTTCAAAAGCAAAGGTGGAAAACCTCCATATGTATAAATCAATTTATGTCCTAGATGTCTTATACATCTCCCATTGTCGGCAGCATCTGTATAAGAGCCGTTAATAGTCACAAGATTTGTATTATTTTTTAATTCCTCTTTTATAGTAAGCTGACGCACGCATAGGGCTAAATTCAAAGACAGTCTTGAGGTTGCCAAACAATCTTGTTGTAAAGTTGATATAATTTTCAAACTTTACTGATGCTCGCTTCACCTATCTGTATCTTAAACCTCACAGGCAGAAGGAGGGGCTGATTATGAGTCTACTGGGGTATTCCAGGGGTGTGATCTGGGATTTCCTCCTATGCCTTGGCCCAGCATGCTGGATTAATAAAGAATCAACACCTCTGTGAAATATCTTGCAGTGTATCTTGCTAGTTCAAAACTAACATAGTTGTCTAGTCTTTTTTTTGTATATGTTACTGTAGATTTTTTTCTAAAGAGGTTATCTTTTTCTTGTCTCAATTAGTTTGTTTTATAAAGTTTTCAAGGCATGTTTAAATCTTTTGTATCTTTCACAGTTTTATGTGGCAAGACCTGAATGCCTGTAAGATAGATGAAGCTGAACGCGCAATTCACAACTGTGAGAAGTGGGGATACAATTTTTCTTTTTTTAATTCTGCAATTTTTGAATTGCGATGTTGTGCTGAGTTTTTCCCCCATAAAATATTAGTTTCAGAAATGTGTTTTTATTGAATCCAGGCCATATAATTGTAATGCTCCTTATCTTACACAGAGTGCAATCTAATTATTAGACACATAGGGGCATATTTATAAAGCTACGTATGGAGATTGAGTCCCCTTGTTTCCGGCGAGCTTGAAGCAGCGGTCTAAAGACCGCTGCTCCATAACTTGTCCGCCAGCTCTGAGGCAGCGGACAGAAATCAACCCGATCGAATAAGATTGGATTGATTGACACCCCCTGCTAGCAGCCGATTGGCCGTGAATCTGCAGGGGGCGGCATTGCACCAGCAGTTCACAAGAACTGTTGTTGCAATGATAAATGCCGACAGCGTATGCTGTCGGCATTTATCGATGTGCGGCGGACACAATACGCTATCATGTCCGCTCGCACATTGATACATATGCCCCATAAGCTGAAGATTAAAAATAATGAATTATAGTAATAAATGACATAAAGAAACTGCATATGAGCTCACACAAACATCAGATGTAAGTCCTAATAGTTAAGACTAAGTTAAAGGGACAGTATTAACCAATTTTCATATAACTGCATGTAATAGACATTACTATAAAGAAGAATATGCACAGATACTGATCTAAAAATCCAGTATAAAACCTTTTATGAACTTACTTAGAAGCTCCCAGTTTAGCACTGTTGATGAAGTTAGGCTGGGGCACCCACTGAAAGGGGCTAGGGCAACAGGATTAGCAGACCCTCCCCCACTTTGCTGAATATGAAAAGATACATTACACAAACAGGAGTCTGTATACATAAGTATATATCCAAAACGTTGGGGCTTGGTTAAGTTATTAAAAAAAATAGCAATACTATAAATTGTTACAAAACACTCCCAGATGGGCTATATAAATATATCATCTACAAAACATGTATGCAAAGAAAAATCTAGTGTACAATGTGCCTTTAACAAAATTTTAATAAAGTTACAAGATGTTCTGAGCCATAAAGGCAGATTCAATGTTATTCCTTATTAAGAGCTAGATTACAAGTGGGGTGTAAAACTATTAGCGCTGTTGAGCATTAACACCGGTCAAGTTAAATCATTAGTGCTCCTATTCTTGTGCTAGTATTACAAGTAAAATGTTAGCATGCAAGCGAAAGACTTAGGTGTGCTAACATCTGGACGGCATAGACTTCTATGGGTTACTCTACAAAAGCCTCTTCTAGCTGTTGCTTGCACGCTAACCCAAAGGACTGCTTGGAAAACTGCACTAAAGTCAAAGGTGCATTAGAAATATTTGAAATAACTTTGTACTTCACTTAGAAGGACATGTTATTTTTTATTTTAAATCTATTATCTATCTATCTATTTTAATTTACTTATCTATATAAATATAGATATTGTATTTACATATTTCCCCATAGACTTCAATGGAGCATGAAAAGTGGTGGTGGGGGGAACTAAAACCCTATTTGCATCTCTGTTTAATCAAAGTGCACTAACCCAACAAGAATATCAATATTTCAAATTTCAATGTTCATCACATAGCAGAATATGTTCTATTTATTCTTAAATATACTGTGTATTTATATATATACATATATATATATATATATATACAGTTCAGTAGGAAAAATACCGGAACCCTCCTTGAGGTTTAAAACAATGCTTCTTTATTGGTCATATTAAAAAACACAAAGGTACAACAGACAGAGCACATCTGACATGTTTCGGCTTGGTAACCTTAATGATAGACATCTAGGATTAAGGCTACCAAGCCGAAACATGTCAGATGTGCTCTGGCTGTTGTAACGTTGTGTGTTTTAATATAACAAATAAAGAAGCATTGTTTTAAACGTCAAGGAGGGTGCCGGTATTTTCCCTACTGAACTGTGTTGCTGTTTTCTCCTAAAACACCTGGCACCTCCACTTGACCATTATCCACGGATCCTTACTTCAGTCTTGGATTGGTAAGAGATGGTCAGGTGTGGTTCACTATCTATCACACCCCTTTTTGAGCAGTTTCGATTCTATGGAGTTTCTAATCAGGATTGGTGTGTGCAGCTTGTTGTGACCAGCATTGGAGTATTGCAGTCAAGACAAATGACAACCGGGCTTACTTACGGACCTCAGAGGCATGTGAATGCAGGAACGGAACCCATCATAGCTTGCCCAGAAGATCGGTGCGGAAAGGGTCTTCCGGTAATCAGTGCAGAGTGGTTATTCTTGCAAGTCTGAAGGTGCCATGTACTGGGGAGTCTGCTCTTGTTAAGGTGTTTGGGATTGACAGCATAACTGGTCCCTCCTTTTTGCTGTGTTTCCACAACATTCCTGATACCTGTGAACTGAACGCTAATAGCCACTAAGGGGGGCTTTGATGCAAGTGATTCTAAGAAGAGTTTTTGAGCAAGCTTGAGCTTAGAACAACAGTGTTCGGTTTTTATTTGCAATATACATATACTGCATATATATATATATATATATATATATATATATATATATATATATAATGTCTGATTTTTGTTTGATAAAATTATATATATATATATATATATATATATATATATATATATATATATATATATATATATATATATATATATATATATATATATATATATATAAGTATATATATATATATAGTGGGGCAAAAAGTATTTAGTCAGCCACCAATTGTGCAAGTTCTCCCACTTAAGAAGATGAGAGAGGCCTGTAATTTTCATCATAGGTATACCTCAACTATGAGAGACAAAATGTGCAAACAAATCCAGACAATCACATTGTCTGATTTGGTAAGAATTTATTTTCAAATTATGGTGGAAAATATGTATTTGGTCAATATCAAAAGTTCATCTCAATACTTTGTTATATATTCTTTGTTGGCAATGACAGAGGTCAAACGTTTTCTGTAAGTCTTCACAAGGTTGTCACACACTGTTGCTGGTATGTTGGCCCATTTCTGCATGCAGATCTCCTCTAGAGCAGTGATGTTTTAGGGCTGTTGCTGGGCATCACAGACTTTCAACTCCCTCCAAAGGTTTTCTATGGGGTTGAGATCTGGAGACTGACTAGGCCACTCCAAGACCTTGAAATGCTTCTTACGAAGCCACTCCTTCATTGCCCGGGCGGTGTGTTTGGGATCATTGTCATGCTGAAAGACCCAGCCACGTTTCATCTTCAATGCCCTTGCTGATGGAAGGAGGTTTGCACTCAAAATCTCACGATACATGGCCCCATTCATTCTTTCATGTATACGGATCATGTACACAGCCCCAAAGCATGATGTTGCCACCACCATGCTTCACAGTAGGTATGGTGTTCTTTGGTTGCAACTCAGCATTCTCTCTCCTTCAAACACGATGAGGTGTGTTTCTACCAAACAGTTCTACTTTGTTTTCATCTGACCATATGACATTCTCCAAATCCTCTTCTGGATCATCCAAATGCTCTCTATCATACTTCAGACGGGCCCAGACATGTACTGGCTTAACTAGCAAATAACAATTGCAGTAAGCAATTGCAAGGATGTACTTGGGTAGCACTCACCAGCAAATAATCTATTTTAGGTCCAATACTACCATAGGTAAAGAAGCCCAAAGTTGGGTGAATTAAAACTTAACTTTTATTTCATAAGTTAAAATCTTTACAACACATTAAAATTAGCAAACAGTGTGTGGTGTGGGAATGTTGCTCCTGGGAAGGAGTTACCAAATTATATATTCTAGGTAAATTCTGAGGAGAATATCCTCACTATTGTGGGGTGCTACAGTGTACCTCGGGTGTCACCCTTTTAAGTGAGATCCTGAGTTATATCTCAGGTGTAGCTAATCCACCAATAGTTGTGTCAGTCCTCAGTGTGAGGGGTGTGAATAATAATATTAAGAGGTTGAGGACCCTGACTGTAACGGTCCCCGCTTGCTATTTGCCACTTAGATATTAGTAAATGGAATAGAATTACCACCTTACTGATTATACTGGGGGGAGTATCAGCTGCATTATACTGGGTTAGGAGGATATTATTATATTGTGAGGCGGTATCTATAAGGCCATATAGCACGTCTTATATTATTTGTTATACCCACTTATATACGTGGGTTCAAAAGTTTTCCCCAGTTTGTAGGGATAGTCAGATTAGGCGTATTCCAGTATTAATCTGATATTACGAATATTCTGTACTTGTGTATGGATAGCTCTGTTGGTTAATTTAAATTGTTTATTAGTGCCAACAAATGTTAGTGGAATTCCATACAGAGGGCTAAACACACATATAAATCCGGTACAGTATTAGTTTATTTGTTACTGGATGGAATGCTTCCTGCAAACCAATATATATAGTAGTATGTAGTGCTTATACTCGTGTGGTGACGCTTAGCATCTAGGTGAGACCCTTTGTAACGAAATCTGGCAGGTCTCGGCTGTAAAATGACAGCTGTGGTATTCAAAAAAGATTGCTTAACTTGATACTGACTTCCTTGGTCTCAGAGTTACTAATTTGTGTAGCTGTAATGTCAGATTACTGCCCCTAATGGGTTATGTGTTCTCAGACTTTCGTAGCGTCAAGTATATACCTATAGATTCCTTTACATAAGGTTCAAGTTAGCAGTATACATTAAGCAGGGGGGGACATGTCTGGCACTGCAGGATCTGAGTCCCTGGCGGCCATAGTTTAGTTACTGATGGTAGCCTTTGTTACATTGGTCCCAGCTCTCTTCAGGTCATTCACTACGTCTCCCTGTGTGGTTCTGGGTGTTTGCTCACCATTCTTGTGATCATTTTGACCCATTGGGTGAGATCTTGCGTGGAGCCCCAGATCAAGGGAGATTATCAGTGGTCTTGTATGTCTTCCATTTTCCAATTAATGCTCCACAGTTGATTTCTTCACACCAATGTGCTTGCCTATTGCAGATTCAGTCTTCCAGCCTGGTGCAGGTGTAGAATTTTGTTTCTGGTGTCCTCGACAGGCTCTTTGGTCTTCAGCATAGTGGAGTTTGGTGGTGTGACTGTTTGAGGTTGTGGACAGGTGTCTTTTTACTGATAACAGTTCAAACAGGTGCCATTAATACAGGTAATGAGTGGAGGACAGAGGAGCTTCTTAAAGAAGAAGATACAGGTCTGTGAGAGCCAGAAATCTTGCTTGTTTGTAGGTGACCAAACTTATTTTCCACCATAATTTGCAAATAAATTCTTTCCAAATCAGACAATGTGATTGTCTGGATTTGTTTCCACATTTTGTCTCTCATAGTGAGGTATACCTATGATGAAAATTTACAGGCCTCTCTCATCTTCTTAAGTGGGAGAACTTGCACAATTGGTGGCTGACTAAATATTTTTTGCCCACTGTATATAGGAGTATTTATTTAAAATACTTAGAACATATTCCCATATGTGAAGAACATTGGAAATGTGAAATATTTACAGTACATACATTTTTATTGAATATGAATTATTGCATAAATATGCTTTATCATGATTTCAGCTGCTTAGCTCCAATCCACTTATATATGTGTATGTTATATATTATATTATATTTATATTATATATATGTTTATGTGTGCATATATGTTGTAAATACATACATACACATATAAATACATATGGACATACACATATACAGTATATATGTTACGGGTAAAGTAAGAAATTTGGGTAATCTTAGGATTACCTGGGTTAAAAACTGACAATTCCCAAGTGTTGGTTGGGTAAAGCTACATATTTATTTTGCCTCCGCTGAGGGGTTCCAGGAAGGCGCCCCACCGATCCTCTGGCATCCACCTCATGTGAAACTTGGGGACTGAGGTTTAACCCCCAAGGGAAGAAGGCAAAAAAGATAGAGAAGATGGG